>NW_023493684.1:332500-350000 GCF_013265735.2 Oncorhynchus mykiss
AGGGTAGAGGGTAGTATAGTAAGGGTAGATGGTAGGATAGTAAGGGTAGAGGGTAGGATAGTAAATGTAGGGTAGTAAGGGTATAGGGTAGTATAGTAAGGGTAGAGGGTAGTATAGTAAGGGTAGGGTAGTAAGGGTAGAGGGTAGTATAGAAAGGGTAGAGGGTAGGATAGTAAGGGTAGGGTAGAGGGTAGTATAGTAAGGGTAGAGGGTAGGATAGTAAGGGTAGAGGGTAGGATAGTAAGGGTAGAGGGTAGGATAGTAAGGGTAGAGGGTAGGATAGTAAAGGTAGAGGGTAGGATAGTGAGGGTAGGATAGTAAGGGTAGAGGGTAGGATAGTAAGGGTAGAGGGTAGGATAGTAAGGGTAGAGGGTAGGATAGTAAGGGTAGAGGGTAGGATAGTAAGGGTAGAGGGTAGGATAGTGAGGGTAGAGGGTAGTATAGTAAGGGTAGAGGGTAGGATAGTAAGGGTAGAGGGTAGGATAGTAAGGGTAGAGGGTAGGATAGTGAGGGTAGAGGGTAGGATAGTGAGGGTAGGATAGTAAGGGTAGAGGGTAGGATAGTGAGGGTAGGATAGTAAGGGTAGAGGGTAGGATAGTGAGGGTAGGATAGTAAGGGTAGAGGGTAGTATAGTAAGGGTAGGATAGTAAGGGTAGAGGGTAGGATAGTAAAGGTAGAGGGTTGGATAGTGAGGGTAGAGGGTAGTATAGTAAGGGTAGAGGGTAGGATAGTAAGGGTAGAGGGTAGGATAGTAAGGGTAGAGGGTAGGATAGTGAGGGTAGAGGGTAGGATAGTGAGGGTAGGATAGTAAGGGTAGAGGGTAGGATAGTAAAGGTAGAGGGTTGGATAGTGAGGGTAGAGGGTAGTATAGTAAGGGTAGAGGGTAGGATAGTAAGAGTAGACGGTAGGATATGAAGGGTAGAGGGTAGGATAGGATGGGTAGAGGGTAGGATAGGAAGGGTAGAGGGTAGGTAGTAAGGGTAGAGGGTAGTAGGTAGACGGCTGGCTGTATGGTGGGCGTGTATTACCTGGGTATGCGTGGGTCATGCCAGGTGCTGACTCCCGTCTGTGTGTGAAGAAAATACACCTGGCCCTGCACCGTGGTGCGCTGCTCTGTAACACACACACATTATACAGAAAGGTCACACACACACGCGTTGGACACAAACACACACTAGGGATAATAGTATCCGGAACACATGTGGTTTTTAACATGAGAAGTGCTGCGTGAGAGAGAGTCTCTACTGCTGCAGCTGTTGAGATGGGAGCAGAGCGACACGTCAACTCAGCTACAGCCAAGACCAGCTAACCTGTAAACAGCCAAAACCAACTAACCTGTAAACAGCCAAGACCAGCTAACCTGTAAACAGCCAAGACCAACTAACCTGTAAACAGCCAAGACCAACTAACCTGTAAACAGCCAAGACCAACTAACCTGTAAACAGCCAAGACCAGCTAACCTGTAAACAGCCAAGACCAACTAACCTGTAAACAGCCAAGACCAGCTAACCTGTAAACAGCCAAGACCAGCTAACCTGTAAACAGCCAAGACCAGCTAACCTGTAAACAGCCAAGACCAGCTAACCTGTAGCAGCCAAGACCAGCTAACCTGTAAACAGCCAAGACCAGCTAACCTGTAAACAGCCAAGACCAGCTAACCTGTAAACAGCCAAGACCAGCTAACCTGTAGCATCCAAGACCAGCTAACCTGTAAACAGCCAAGACCAGCTAACCTGTAAACAGCCAAGACCAGCTAACCTGTAAACAGCCAAGACCAGCTAACCTGTAAACAGCCAAGACCAGCTAACCTGTAAACAGCCAATACCAGCTAACCTGTAAACAGCCAAGACCAGCTAACCTGTAGCAGCCAAGACCAGCTAACCTGTAAACAGCCAAGACCAGCTAACCTGTAAACAGCCAATACCAGCTAACCTGTAGCAGCCAAGACCAGCTAACCTGTAAACAGCCAAGACCAGCTAACCTGTAAACAGCCAAGACCAACTAACCTGTAAACAGCCAAGACCAGCTAACCTGTAAACAGCCAATACCAGCTAACCTGTAGCAGCCAAGACCAGCTAACCCGTAGCAGCCAAGACCAGCTAACCCGTAGCAGCCACAATGTAGTTCACCATCCACATAACAGTATCTGTCTTGACTGGAGCAGCCTAGAGAAGCTAGCCAGGCTAATTGAGGCCACATGTTGTGCTTTCTCCACAACCGCATTCAGATTAAACAGCCTCCCTGTTGGTCAATAACACACACCTGGTAAATAACACACACCTGGTCAATAACACACACCTGGTAAATAACACACACCTGGTCAATAACACACACCTGGTCAATAACACACACCTGGTCAATAACACACACCTGGTCAATAACACACACCTGGCCCTGGTCAATAACACACACCTGGTCAATAACACACACCTGGCCCTGGTCAATAACACACACCTGGTCAATAACACACACCTGGTCAATAACACACACCTGGTCAATAACACACACCTGGCCCTGGTCAATAACACACACCTGGTCAATAACACACACCTGGTCAATAACACACACCTGGCCCTGGTCAATAACACACACCTGGTCAATAACACACACCTGGTCAATAACACACACCTGGTCAATAACACACACCTGGTCAATAACACACACCTGGCCCTGGTCAATAACACACACCTGGTCAATAACACACACCTGGTCAATAACACACACCTGGCCCTGGTCAATAACACACACCTGGTCAATAACACACACCTGGTCAATAACATACACCTGGTCAATAACACACACCTGGTCAATAACACACACCTGGTCAATAACACACACCTGGTCAATAACACACACCTGGCCCTGGTCAATAACACACACCTGGTCAATAACACACACCTGGTCAATAACACACACCTGGCCCTGGTCAATAACACACACCTGGTCAATAACATACACCTGGTCAATAACACACACCTGGTCAATAACACACACCTGGTCAATAACACACACCTGGTCAATAACACACACCTGGCCCTGGTCAATAACACACACCTGGTCAATAACACACACCTGGTCAATAACACACACCTGGCCCTGGTCAATAACACACACCTGGTCAATAACACACACCTGGTCAATAACATACACCTGGTCAATAACACACACCTGGTCAATAACACACACCTGGCCCTGGTCAATAACACACACCTGGTCAATAACACACACCTGGCCCTGGTCAATAACACACACCTGGTCAATAACACACACTTGGCCCTGGTCAATAACACACACCTGGTCAATAACACACACCTGGCCCTGGTCAATAACACACACCTGGTCAATAACACACACCTGGTCAATAACACACACCTGGTCAATAACACACACCTGGCCCTGTACCATTTGTCAATAACACAAACTCTCTCCGTCTCTCTCACCGTATCCCTCAGGCAGATCAGGTGATTGGTTGCCATGCGGTCGGTTCTGAGGGGTGTGGGTGTGTCTTTGGGAATCCTGGCCTCTGATTCGCTGAGCCTGGAGCCGGTTCTCCTGGTTGGGTGAATCCGGTGGACAGGTCCCGCCCCCAGCGGCGCCCGTGGGGTCTGAGTACGGTAGCGGCTCCTCACTGAAACAGTTCTCAAACACAGGCCTACACACACACACACACACACACGCACACACACACACGCACACACACGCGCACACACACACACACGCACACACACACACACACGCACACGCACACACACGTTACACACAAACACACCTGTTACACACACACACACCTGTTACACACACACACCTGTTACACACACACACCTGTTACACACACACACACCTGTTACGTACACACACACCTGTTACGTACACACGCACCTGTTACGTACACATGCACCTGTTGCGCACACGCACGCACACGCACGCTCTCTCCACTCACAGTCACACACACACAGTGAGAGAGCCCTCCAACACACACAGTGAGAGAGCCCTCCAACACACACAGTGAGAGAGCCCTCCAACACACACAGTGAGAGAGCCCTCCAACACATACAGTGAGAGCCCTCCAACACACACAGTGAGAGCCCTCCAACACACACAACCACAGAAGGATCCTCACCCGTCATTCTCTAACAGTCCTCTACAGTCGACCACGGGTCCTCCGCTGCCCAAACCATCTCTGGTCTGGAGGCTCACTGGAAAACACAGTTAACACACAGTCTAGTACAGCTAACCTGGTGGGGACACACAATTCAGCCCCAATCAAAATCCTATTTCCTTAACCCGTACACTTACCCTAACCTTAACATAAACCCAAACCCGTACTCTTACCCTAACCTTAACATAAACCCAAACCCGTACTCTTACCCTAACCTTAACATAAACCTTAACCCGTACTCTTACCCTAACCTTAACATAAACCCTAACCCGTACTCTTACCCTAACCCGTACTCTTACCCTAACCCGTACTCTTACCCTAACCTTAACATAAACCCAAACCCGTACTCTTACCCTAACCTTAACATAAACCCTAACCCGTACTCTTACCCTAACCTTAACATAAACCCTAACCCGTACCCTTACCCTAACCTTAACATAAAACCTAACCGATACTCTTACCCTAACCTTAACATAAACCCTAACCCGTACTCTTACCCTAACCTTAACATAAACCCTAACCCGTACTCTTACCCTAACCTTAACATAAACCCTAACCCGTACTCTTACCCTAACCCGTACTCTTACCCTAACCTTAACTTTAACCCTAACCCTTACCCTAACCCGTACTCTTACCCTAACCCGTACTCTAACCCTAACCTTAACATAAACCCTAACCCGTACCCTTACCTTAACATAAACCCTAACCCGTACTCTTACCCTAACCTTAACATAAACCCTAACCCGTACTCTTAACCTGTCTTGGTCAGGGGGCGGTATTTTCACCTCCGGCTGAAAAGTGTGCCCAAATTAAACTGCCTGCTACTCAGGCCCATAAGCTAGGGTATGCATATAATTAGTAGATTTGGATAGAAAACACTGTAAAGTTTCCAAAACGGTTAAAATAATGTCTGAGTATAACAGAACTGATATGAACCCGAGGAAAATTCAACCAGGAAGTACTATTATTTTGAAAGGCTGTTTTTCCATTGAAAGCCTATCCACCATACAAAGACTTAGGACCCAGTTCACAAGCTCTATGGCTTCCTCAACATGTGACCAGTCTTTAGGCATTGTTTCAGGCTTTTACTCTGAAAAATGAGGGAGATACACCGCTTTCAATCCGATGACAGTGGAAACTTCCAGACATGAACGAAGCACGTGATCAGGAGTGCACATTTACCTTTTCCATTGACAAAGTTTTTGTCCGGTTTAAATATTATTTATTATTTATGACAAAAACACCCTGAGGATTGATTTTAAACATCGTTTGACACGTTTCTACTATCTTTTATTGTACTTTTTTTACTTTTCGTCTTGAGGTGTTGAGAGCTCGCATTGTGCCTTTGGATTTCTGAACAAAACGCACCAACAAAACGAAGGTATTTGGACATAAAGATCAACTTTATCGAACAAAACAAACATTTATTGTCTAACATGGAGACCTGTGAGTGCCACCAGATGAAGATCATCAAAGGTAAGGGATTATTTTTAACGTTATTTCTGACTTTTGTGACACCTCACCTTGGTTGGAAAATGGCTGTATGGGTTTCTGTGTCTAGGCGCTGACCTAACATAATCGCAAAGTGTGCTTTCGCCTTAAAGCCTTTTTGAAATCTGACACAGCGGTTGCATTAAGGAGAAGTTTATCTGTATTCGTATGTTCAACACTTAATATCTTTTATCAATGTTTATGATGAGTATTTCTGTTGTTTGATGTGGCTCTCTGCACTTTCACCGGATGTTTGTTTGAGACAATGCATTTCTGAACATAACACACCCATTTCAAATGAGGTTTTTGGACATAAAGATTAACTTTATCGAACAAAACACACATTTATTGTGTAACATGAAGTCCTGTGAGTGCCATCTGATGAAGATCAAAGGTTAGTGATGAATTTAATTGCTATTTCTGACTTTTTAAATGCAAATGGCGTGTTAAAACAGTTTTGATGGCCATGCTTAAAAAAAGAGCTACTATTTTTATTTTCCAAATGGTAATTGATGAGCGCCTCCCATTCACTATTCAAGTGTACAGGCAACTGTAGGCAGGCTATTACGGAAACGTGGAGGCAATTATTTTATAAAGTCTTCCTAATAGGCCATTGAAACCAGCATTTCTCTCCTGTTTAATTGTTTTTCATTTCAACTTTCTTTCAGTGTCCAGAAGCCAATGGCACAATCCTAGTCACTTCTCTTTTCAGTTCGCTGCAGCTAGCGACTGGAACGAGCTTCAACAAACACTCAAACTGGATAGTTTTATCTCCATCTCTTCATTCAAAGACTCAATCATGGACACTCTTACTGGCAGTTGTGGCTGCTTAGCGTGATGTATTGTTGTGATGTATTGTTGTCTCTACCTTGTTGCCCGTTGTGCTGTTGTCTGTGCCCAATAATGTTTGTACTAGGGATGCACGATATATCGGTAAACATATTGGAATCGGTCGATATTAGCTAAAATGTCAACATCGGTATCGACCCGAAGTCTAGTTTAAAGCCGATGTCAAAGCTGACGTGCATACCTATATAACGTAGGTAGATGACGTGCATACCTATATAACGTACCTACATACCTATATAACGTAGGTAGATGACCTACATACCTATATAACGTAGGTAGATGACGTGCCATACCTATATAACGTAGGTACACAGCGTAATGACGCCATGTAAAATGTTGCACTACACGTGCAACACAGCGTTCCTAACCTAGCCCACAATGTCTGCTGTGTGGATCGAGCAGTCAACAAGTCAAACAGTCATTTGAAAGAGTAAGAACATTTCAGGTTTCTGTACAGCACTTTGAGATATCAGCTGATGTAAGAAGGGCTTTATAAATAAATTAGATTTGATTTTCAGTGAGACAACTCAAAGGTGAAATCCATAACACCAAGTTAATGGGATTCATTGACAATCAACCGTTCTCTGTCGTGGAGGATGTTGACAATCAACCGTTCTCTGTCGTGGAGGATGTTGACAATCAACCGTTCTCTGTCGTGGAGGATGTTGACAATCAACCGTTCTCTGTCGTGGATGATGTTGACAATCAACCGTTCTCTGTCGTGGAGGATGTTGACAATCAACCGTTCTCTGTCGTGGAGGATGTTGACAATCAACCGTTCTCTGTCGTGGAGGATGTTGACAATCAACCGTTCTCTGTCGTGGAGGATGTTGACAATCAACCGTTCTCTGTCGTGGAGGATGTTGACAATCAACCATTCTCTGTCGTGGAGGATGTTGACAATCAACCGTTCTCTGTCGTGGAGGATGTTGACAATCAACCGTTCTCTGTCGTGGAGGATGTTGACAATCAACCGTTCTCTGTCGTGGAGGATGTTGACAATCAACCGTTCTCTGTCGTGGATGATGTTGACAATCAACCGTTCTCTGTCGTGGATGATGTTGACTTTGGCGACTGATCGAGCACCGATTCTGGGTTGTGCATCAGTGGTGCATCATGTTCTCGTGTACAGTCGTGGCCAAAAGTTTTGAGAATGACACAAATATTAATTTCCACAAAGTTTGCTGCTTCAGTGTCTTTAGATATTTTTGTCAGATGTTACTATGGAATACTGAAGAATAATTACAAGCATTTCATAAGCGGCAAAGGCTTTTATTGACAATTACATGAAGTTGATGCAAAGAGTCAATATTTGCAGTGTTGACCCTTCTTTTTCAAGCCCTCTGCAATCCGCCCTGACATTTTGTCAATTAACTTCTGGGCCACATCCTGACTGATGGCAGCCCATTCTTCCATAATCAAAGCTTGGAGTTTCTCAGCATTTGTGGGGTTTTGTTTGTCCACCCGCCTCTTGAGGATTGACCACAAGTTCTCAATGGGAGTTGAGTTCCTGGCCATGGGCCCAAAATATGGATGTTTTGTTCCCCGAGCTACTTAGTTATCACTTTTGCCTTATGGCACGGTGCTCCATCATGCTTGGAAAATACATTGTTCGTCACCAAACTGTTCCTGGATGATTGGGAGAAGTTGCCCTCGGAGGATGTGTTGGTACCATTCTTTATTCATGGCTGTGTTCTTAGGCAACATTGTGAGTGAGCCCACTCCCTTGGCTGAGAAGCAACCCCACACATGAATGGTCTCAGGATGCTTTAATGTTGGCATGACACAGGACTGATGGTAGCGCTCACCTTGTCTTCTCCGAACAAGTCTTTTTCCGGATGCTCCAAAAAATCGGAAAGGGGATTCATCAGAGAAAATGACTTTAGCCCAGTCCTCAGCAGTCCAATCCCTGTACCTTTTGTAGAATATCAGTCTGTCCTTGATGTTTTGCTGGACTTTCTTGGGCGCCCTGAAGCCAACAACATAACATTCTGGAGTATATGCAAATTGCCATCATACAAACTGATGCAGCAGACTGTGAAAATTAATATTTGTGTCATTCTCAAAACTTTTGGCCACGATTCTTGTTGGGGATTAATCAGAATTAGTTGGGTAACATAGATAAGATGTTTTATTTTCATTATATGCTTGTGAGTTACTTCTCATCAGAATGTATCTTGTTGTACTATAGTGGTGGCCATTTGCAGTTATCTGTTCTCTGTCAGGGTTCAGTTACTTGGGCCGCAGAGAGGGGAGAGGTCAAGCTTGTCTTCATGTGTAAACGTATATTTTAAACCATGTGAAGGGATGATTGATGGGGAACCAATTATCTCTTGGCTCCACAATGTCTGTGTGCCAGTCACTCCCTACTTTTCCCATCGGGGAGAGGAGGATGGCAGTGTCTGGAACCATTCTATGTTCCCTCTCTCGTTGCCCTTATCTTGACCTAGAGGCTCACTTTCCTCTCCGTGAGCTTGTCCAGAATTGGTTGTATTTGGGATGGGAGTGTCTAAAATCACAATTGATATATATCATTGGGTGGGGGTAATGTCTTGGTACCATTTTGTACCAAGAACGAGATAAGAGCTTTGTTTAGGAGACCAAACTGAACGATAATTTATAGCCAATGCTGTCTGGCTAGGGGATACTTCTCTCTGAAGTAAAGTCTTTCTTTGTCTAAGTTCCTAAGACCTGTGGTTTGTCATGTCGTCTAGGGGGGGTGGATCTTTGCTATAAAAGATCCCAGTTGCCATTATGTTGACCACTCTCAACTTTTCATTAGAGATACTGAAATGTTGAAAGTCAAAATGCTATTGCAAAAGCTTAATTATTATTAAAAGGTGAAGATTAAGCATAACTCTGACTGGTGTGTGATTTGCTCTCTCATCATTTGGTAATTAAGGAAATTTCCACGACACTCTACACACTACCAAGTGCGCTATTTTTCAGATGTTGCCCTACCGGAGTTACACAGTAATAGTGTCACTGCTATTAGCTTCACGACATACTATGGATTGCCATTTGGGTCTTTACGTGTCAGAAAAGATACGTCAAATAAACACTATTTTATAATAACACAATTTGCCGCGTTAAATAAGCTTTTAATTTGACACGTCAAATAACACAGTTCTATTATAGAATGTTGTGTGTTCTGAATCTGCACGTTCAAAGCCAAGCAACACCACTACTATCAGCACTGTCAAAGCTGTACAGGAAAAGTCTGCAAACAAGCAAACACTGGCCACGAACGATGTGTTTACAATACCGCGTTGGGTAATAAAGCATTATTTGTTAGAACGCAACTTCTGGGGTAGCTAGCGTTAGCTTGGTACCTATCTAGCACCAATACAACCAGCCTGAAAACAATGACCAGTAGAAACTGCAGTCATTTTCATTATTCTTAGCAATGATTTAGGAATCCTTGAGTAAGTATTAGCTAGGTTGCCACTTGTTGTTCGGCTATTGAAATTGAACTTCAGTTCATGAAAATAAATAGCTAGCCAGCTACTTAACCCTGTTGCCCAAAGCTAACGTTATAAGCAGCCAGCTAGCTTCATCTGGCTAGTGAGGCTCGACCGGACCGGGTTATGTGTTGTGAAGCTAGCCACAATAAGGATTAGGCACAATAGTGGAATTTGCGAATTGCCTTCAAAATAAAAGTACTTATTTGAAAGTGATGCAGAAGGTTACAATTGGTGGAATCCTGCCATATTTAGACTAGATAATGTTAAACAAGGTTGGAATGTGAAGCAATGAAATGGGGTATCAGTCCACTCGGTGACGCCCGCAGAACACAACCGTGAAAAGTTTACGCAAACGTTAACGTTGTAGCTTATCGCGGGACTGTGACTGTGTAAAATCACCTCCCCAGTCAGTCTATTGTGTGTTTTGACATTTATATTGCACTCTACCGCTTTACCTAAGGATTGAGAATCAATGATATGATGTAACAGTCTACTCAATACCCAAGATATTTTTTCCCAATATCCTCCTCATAGTTTTCAGACTCCAAAACATCCATGCAGTATTGTTTTTCCTCATGAATACTGTTCAATACAAACAGGTTGACAATAAATGTGGCTCAATTCACAGTTGTTTCAGAGTCCCGCAATAAGAGCTATGATGCTAATGTTCTCTGGGTGTCACGGAGTAGACTGATACCCCATGTCATTGACCCACAATCCATAGGTAAGGCTGTACAGTGAAATAAGGATGCCCCCAATGCAACTCTAAAGTATAATACATCCAGTGTGATTTCAACAGATGTTTGTCAAATTAACAAATCATTGTCCTTTGTTGATTTCATATAACAACATTCCAACCTCGTTTAGCATGATCTATTCAATTATGGCATAATTATACTATTTGTATTCATTTGCATCACTGTCAATTACATACTTTTATTTTGAAGTCCACTATTGTGGCTAATCCTTATTGTGGTTAGCTTAACATAGATGGTTCCGACCACCATTAATCAATTAATCTCTTTCTTTCTCTCTCTCGGAGGACCTGATGCCCCAGGACTACCTGACATGATGACTCCTTGTTGTCCCCAGTCCACCTGGCCGTGCTGCTGCTCCAGTTTCAACTGTTCTGCCTTATTATTATTCGACCATGCTGGTCATTTATGAACATTTGAACATCTTGGCCATGTTCTGTTATAATCTCCACCCGGCACAGCCAGAAGAGGACTGGCCATCCCACATATGCTCTCTCTAATTCTCTCTTTCTTTCTCTCTCTCGGAGGACCTGAGCCCTAGGACCATGCCCCAGGAATACCTGACATGATGACTCCTTGCTGTCCCCAGTCCACCTGGCCGTGCTGCTGCTCCAGTTTCAACTGTTCTGCCTTATTATTATTCGACCATGCTGGTCATTTATGAACATTTGAACATCTTGGCCATGTTCTGTTATAATCTCCACCCGGCACAGCCAGAAGAGGACTGGCCACCCCACATAGCCTGGTTCCTCTCTAGGTTTCTTCCTAGGTTTTGGCCTTTCTAGGGAGTTTTTCCTAGCCACCGTGCTTCTACACCTGCATTGCTTGCTGTTTGGGGTTTTAGGCTGGGTTTCTGTACAGCACTTTGAGATATCAGCTGATGTACGAAGGGCTATATATATACATTTGATTTGATTTGAAATAAGAACTGTCTTATAAATTAGGGTTATTTTAGATGATGACACCTAGCCTTATAGTTAGCTAGCTAACTATAGCTACTGAAACAGATGTTAGCTAGCTAACTACAGCTACTGAAACAGATGTTAGCTAGCTAACTACAGCTACTGAAACAGATGTTAGCTAGCTAACTACAGCTACTGAAACAGATGTTAGCTAGCTAACTACAGCTACTGAAACAGATGTTAGCTAGCTAACTACAGCTACTGAAACAGATGTTAGCTAGTTAACTATAGCTACTGAAACAGATGTTAGGTAGCTAACTATAGCTACTGAAACAGATGTTAGCTAGCTAACTATAGCTACTGAAACAGATGTTAGCTAGCTAACTACAGCTACTGAAACAGATGTTAGCTAGCTAACTATAGCTACTGAAACAGATTGTTGTTTTGCTATGTTTTTGGGGAATAACATTGTTTGCATCCATGAGCTAGCTATCTTTTTTATATGACCAGCACTGTAGGTGCGCGAGATAATTTTACCAGCATCATAGCATACGTATCGATGAATCGCTGTGACATATGAAATAGGAGTGATCGTGTAATCAATGTGTAATAACCACATAAAAACAATGTATGAACGTGTTAAATGATTATGTGAAGGGCAGTCATATTCAGGTCCTGATTGGTCAACATGCTTTTAGTCAAGTAACTGATGCAGCATTAGAATCAGATTTAAAAACAGGTTAAAGTACACCTTATAGAACAACACTAACTGTGAAGAGACACACAAAAGGTACAGACACACGCACACACATGATAAGACACGCACTCTACACATGTACACTGTAATATTGTTGTATAGTGGTATTATACATGTTGTATTGTAGATATGTAGTGGTGTAATAATGTTATATAATGTACTGTTTTATCTTTAGTTTTATATGTAATGTAAGTGCCAAAATGGGTTCCCGAGTGGCGCAGCGGTCTAAGACACTGTATCTCAGTGCAAGAAGCGTCACTACAGTCCCTGGTTCGAATCCAGGCTGTATCACATCCGGCGGCGCACAATTGACCCAGCGTCGTCCAGGTTTAGCCGTCATTGTAATTAAGAATTTGTCCTTAACCGACTTGCCTCGTTTAAATAAAGAATACAAATAAATGTGTTTGGACCCCTAATAAATTAATATGGGCAAATTAAAATCTGTCATGTTGTCCAGCACCACATTTTCCTAACGGAAACCCTGTGTTCAGTCAGTCTTACCTACGATCTGTCCCCGTACTGCATCACTGTCTGATGGATTCAGCTTACACAGATCCAACCGCTGGTCTGGAGAGCGAGAGAGAGCGAGAGAGAGCGAGAGAGAGCGAGAGAGAGAGAGAGAGACAGAGAGACAGAGAGACAGAGAGACAGAGAGAGACAGAGAGAGAGACAGAGAGAGAGACAGAGAGACAGAGAGACAGAGAGACAGAGAGACAGAGAGACAGAGAGACAGAGAGAGAGAGAGAGAGAGTGGAGTTTGTAGTGTACCCGTGTGCTACAGATCCATGCCAGAACATGTCAATCTGCTAACATAACTAAAGCCCCCCCGTTGTAACTGCCGTCGGCAGTAAAGGTCTGAACATGTTTTGGACACTTTTGGTACCTAATAAAACTGATATTTGTCAGTCCCCTTCACTTTCCCAAATGTGGTTACATTATACCCTTATTCTAAAATTGATCAAATAAAGCATTTCCCTCATCAAGCTACGCACAATACCCCATAATGACATCACAATACCCCATAATGACATCACCATACCCCATAATGACATCACAATACCCCATAATGACATCACAATACCCCATAATGACATCACAATACCCCATAATGACATCACAATACCCCATAATGACATCACAATACCCCATATTGGCAAAACGAAAAGTTTTTTAAAAACAAATATATAAAAAATTCTGAACAGAAATACCTTATTTACATAAGTATTCAGACCATTTTCTATGAGACTCAAAACTGAGCTCAGGTCCGTCCTGTTTATTATGGATCCCCATTAGTTCCTGCCAAGGCAGCAGCTACTCTTCCTGGAGTTTATTATGGATCCCCATTAGTTCCTGCCAAGGCAGCAGCTACTCTTCCTGGGGTTTATTATGGATCCCCATTAGTTCCTGCCAAGGCAGCAGCTACTCTTCCTGGAGTTTATTATGGATCCCCATTAGTTCCTGCCAAGGCAGCAGCTACTCTTCCTGGGGTTTATTATGGATCCCCATTAGCTGCAAGGCTACAGCTACTCTTCCTGGGGTTTATTATGGATCCCCATTAGTTCCTGCCAAGGCAGCAGCTACTCTTCCTGGGGTTTATTATGGATCCCCATTAGTTCCTGCCAAGGCAGCAGCTACTCTTCCTGGGGTTTATTATGGATCCCCATTATTTCCTGCCAAGGCAGCAGCTACTCTTCCTGGGGTTTATTATGGATCCCCATTAGTTCCTGCCAAGGCAGCAGCTACTCTTCCTGGGGTTTATTATGGATCCCCATTAGCTGCAAGGCTACAGCTACTCTTCCTGGGGTTTATTATGGATCCCCATTAGTTCCTGCCAAGGCAGCAGCTACTCTTCCTGGGGTTTATTATGGATCCCCATTAGTTCCTGCCAAGGCAGCAGCTACTCTTCCTGGGGTTTATTATGGATCCCCATTATTTCCTGCCAAGGCAGCAGCTACTCTTCCTGGGGTTTATTATGGATCCCCATTAGTTCCTGCCAAGGCAGCAGCTACTCTTCCTGGGGTTTATTATGGATCCCCATTAGCTGCAAGGCTACAGCTACTCTTCCTGGGGTTTATTATGGATCCCCATTAGTTCCTGCCAAGGCAGCAGCTACTCTTCCTGGGGTTTATTATGGATCCCCATTAGTTCCTGCCAAGGCAGCAGCTACTCTTCCTGGGGTTTATTATGGATCCCCATTATTTCCTGCCAAGGCAGCAGCTACTCTTCCTGGGGTTTATTATGGATCCCCATTAGTTCCTGCCAAGGCAGCAGCTACTCTTCCTGGGGTTTATTATGGATCCCCATTAGTTCCTGCCAAGGCAGCAGCTACTCTTCCTGGGGTTTATTATGGATCCCCATTATTTCCTGCCAAGGCAGCAGCTACTCTTCCTGGGGTTTATTATGGATCCCCATTAGTTCCTGCCAAGGCAGCAGCTACTCTTCCTGGGGTTTATTATGGATCCCCATTAGTTCCTGCCAAGGCAGCAGCTACTCTTCCTGGAGTTTATTATGGATCCCCATTAGTTCCTGCCAAGGCAGCAGCTACTCTTCCTGGGGTTTATTATGGATCCCCATTAGTTCCTGCCAAGGCAGCAGCTACTCTTCCTGGGGTTTATTATGGATCCCCATTAGTTCCTGCCAAGGCAGCAGCTACTCTTCCTGGGGTTTATTATGGATCCCCATTAGTTCCTGCCAAGGCAGCAGCTACTCTTCCTGGGGTTTATTATGGATCCCCATTATTTCCTGCCAAGGCAGCAGCTACTCTTCCTGGGGTTTATTATGGATCCCCATTAGTTCCTGCCAAGGCAGCAGCTACTCTTCCTGGGGTTTATTATGGATCCCCATTAGTTCCTGCCAAGGCAGCAGCTACTCTTCCTGGGGTTTATCATGGATCCCCATTATTTCCTGCCAAGGCAGCAGCTACTCTTCCTGGGGTTTATTATGGATCCCCATTAGTTCCTGCCAAGGCAGCAGCTACTCTTCCTGGGGTTTATTATGGATCCCCATTAGTTCCTGCCAAGGCAGCAGCTACTCTTCCTGGAGTTTATTATGGATCCCCATTAGTTCCTGCCAAGGCAGCAGCTACTCTTCCTGGGGTTTATTATGGATCCCCATTAGTTCCTGCCAAGGCAGCAGCTACTCTTCCTGGGGTTTATTATGGATCCCCATTAGTTCCTGCCAAGGCAGCAGCTACTCTTCCTGGGGTTTATTATGGATCCCCATTAGTTGCTGCCAAGGCAGCAGCTACTCTTCCTGGGGTCCAGCAAAATTAAGGCAGTTATACAATTTTAGAAGTGAAACCATGCACCTGAACAAAGATAGCGCAGACGTGGAGGAGGTACTGCTCTGTTTCAGCTGGTATGGTCAGTCTAGCTGTATGGAGGAGGAGGTACTGCTCTGTTTCAGCTGGTATGGTCAGTCTAGCTGTATGGAGGAGAAGGTACTGCTCTGTTTCAGCTGGTATGGTCAGTCTAGCTGTATGGAGGAGAAGGTACTGCTCTGTTTCAGCTGGTATGGTCAGTCTAGCTGTATGGAGGAGAAGGTACTGCTCTGTTTCAGCTGGTATGGTCAGTCTAGCTGTATGGAGGAGAAGGTACTACTCTGTTTCAGCTGGTATGGTCAGTCTAGCTGTATGGAGGAGGAGGTACTGCTCTGTTTCAGCTGGTATGGTCAGTCTAGCTGTATGGAGGAGGAGGTACTGCTCTGTTTCAGCTGGTATGGTCAGTCTAGCTGTATGGAGGAGAAGGTACTGCTCTGTTTCAGCTGGTATGGTCAGTCTAGCTGTATGGAGGAGAAGGCACTGCTCTGTTTCAGCTGGTATGGTCAGTCTAGCTGTATGGAGGAGGAGGTACTGCTCTGTTTCAGCTGGTATGGTCAGTCTAGCTGTATGGAGGAGGAGGTACTGCTCTGTTTCAGCTGGTATGGTCAGTCTAGCTGTATGGAGAAGGTACTGCTCTGTTTCAGCTGGTATGGTAAGTCTAGCTGTATGGAGGAGGAGGTACTGCTCTGTTTCAGCTGGTATGGTCAGTCTAGCTGTATGGAGGAGGAGGTACTGCTCTGTTTCAGCTGGTATGGTCAGTCTAGCTGTATGGAGGAGGAGGTACTGCTCTGTTTCAGCTGGTATGGTCAGTCTAGCTGTATGGAGGAGAAGGTACTGCTCTGTTTCAGCTGGTATGGTCAGTCTAGCTGTATGGAGGAGAAGGTACTGCTCTGTTTCAGCTGGTATGGTCAGTCTAGCTGTATGGAGAAGAAGGTACTGCTCTGTTTCAGCTGGTATGGTCAGTCTAGCTGTATGGAGGAGGAGGTACTGCTCTGTTTCAGCTGTTATGGTCAGTCTAGCTGTATGGAGGAGAAGGTACTGCTCTGTTTCAGCTGGTATGGTCAGTCTAGCTGTATGGAGGAGGAGGTACTGCTCTGTTTCAGCTGGTATGGTCAGTCTAGCTGTATGGAGGAGAAGGTACTGCTCTGTTTCAGCTGGTATGGTCAGTCTAGCTGTATGGAGGAGAAGGTACTGCTCTGTTTCAGCTGGTATGGTCAGTCTAGCTGTATGGAGGAGGAGGTACTGCTCTGTTCCAGCTGGTATGGTCAGTCTAGCTGTATGGAGAAGGTACTGCTCTGTTTCAGCTGGTATGGTCAGTCTAGCTGTATGGAGAAGGTACTGCTCTGTTTCAGCTGGTATGGTCAGTCTAGCTGTATGGAGGAGGAGGTACTGCTCTGTTTCAGCTGGTATGGTCAGTCTAGCTGTATGGAGAAGGTACTGCTCTGTTTCAGCTGGTATGGTCAGTCTAGCTGTATGGAGGAGGTACTGCTCTGTTTCAGCTGGTATGGTCAGTCTAGCTGTATGGAGGAGGTACTGCTCTGTTTCAGCTGGTATGGTCAGTCTAGCTGTATGGAGGAGAAGGTACTGCTCTGTTTCAGCTGGTATGGTCAGTCTAGCTGTATGGAGAAGGTACTGCTCTGTTTCAGCTGGTATGGTCAGTCTAGCTGTATGGAGAAGGTACTGCTCTGTTTCAGCTGGTATGGTCAGTCTAGCTGTATGGAGGAGGTACTGCTCTGTTTCAGCTGGTATGGTCAGTCTAGCTGTATGGAGGAGGTACTGCTCTGTTTCAGCTGGTATGGTCAGT
>NW_023493684.1:355000-370000 GCF_013265735.2 Oncorhynchus mykiss
GCTTTCATATGTTCTCATGTTCGGAGCAAGGAATTTAAACGTTAGCTTTCTTACATGGCACATGTTGCACTTTTACTTTATTCTCCAATACAGGGTACCAGTACTGAGTAATGATAACTAGGCTATATACACACACAGGGTACCAGTACTGAGTAATGATAACTAGGTTATATACACAGGGTACCAGTACTGAGTAATGATAACTGGGCTATATACACAGAGTACCAGTACTGAGTAATGATAGCTAGGTTATATACACAGGGTACCAGTACTGAGTAATGATAACTGGGCTATATACACAGAGTACCAGTACTGAGTAATGATAGCTAGGTTATATACACAGAGTACCAGTACTGAGTAATGATAGCTAGGTTATATACACAGAGTACCAGTACTGAGTAACGATAACTAGGCTATATACACAGAGTACCAGTACTGAGTAATGATAGCTAGGTTATATACACAGGGTACCAGTACTGAGTAATGATAACTGGGCTATATACACAGAGTACCAGTACTGAGTAACGATAACTAGGCTATATACACAGAGTACCAGTACTGAGTAACGATAACTAGGCTATATACACAGAGTACCAGTACTGAGTAATGATAGCTAGGTTATATACACAGGGTACCAGTACTGAGTAATGATAACTGGGCTATATACACAGAGTACCAGTACTGAGTAACGATAACTAGGCTATATACACAGGGTACCAGTACTGAGTAATGATAACTGGGCTATATACACAGAGTACCAGTACTGAGTAACGATAACTAGGCTATATACACAGAGTACCAGTACTGAGTAATGATAGCTAGGTTATATACACAGGGTACCAGTACTGAGTAACGATAACTAGGTTATATACACAGGGTACCAGTACTGAGTAATGATAACTAGGTTATATACACAGGGTACCAGTACTGAGTAACGATAACTAGACTATATACACAGGGTACCAGTACTGAGTAATGATAACTAGGTTATATACACAGGGTACCAGTACTGAGTAACATTAACTAGGTTATATACACAGGGTACCAGTACTGAGTCGATGTGCAGTGGCTGAGGTGACTGAGGTAGATATGCATGTATAGGTAGGGACATCAATGCATCACGCTAGCTCCCCGCTCGTCACGTTAGCTCCCCACAATGTCCCTACAGGCTAGAAGACTTTCCAGAAGGCTGTCTACTGCCTCGGTGAACCGACCGTCTACTGCCTCGGTGAACCGACCGTCTACTGCCTCGGTGAACCGACCGTCTGCTGCCTCGGTGAACCGACCGTCTGCTGCCTCGGTGAACAGACCGTCTACTGCCTCGGTGAACAGACCGTCTACTGCCTCAGTGAACAGACCGTGTGTGTAGGGCTCCGGCGTCTCCTGCCTCGGTGAACAGACCATCTACTGCCTCGGTGAACAGACCGTGTGTGTAGGGCACCGACGTCCTCTTGCCTCAGGGAAGAGACCATCTACTGCCTCGGTGAACAGACCGTCTACTGCCTCGGTGAACAGATCATCTACTGCCTCAATGAACAGACCATCTACTGCCTCAGTGAACAGACCATCTACTGCCTCGGTGAACAGACCGTCTACTGCCTCGGTGAACAGACCGTGTGTGTAGGGCACCGACGTCCTCCTGCCTCGGTGAACAGACCATCTACTGCCTCAGTGAACAGACCATCTACTGCCTCGGTGAACAGACCATCTACTGCCTCAATGAACAGACCATCTACTGCCTCGGTGAACAGACCATCTACTGCCTCGGTGAACAGACCGTGTGTGTAGGGCACCGACGTCCTCCTGCCTCGGTGAACAGACCGTCTACTGCCTCGGTGAACAGACCATGTGTGTAGGGCACCGACGTGTTCCTGCCTCAATGAACAGACCATCTACTGCCTCAGTGAACAGACCATCTACTGCCTCGGTGAACAGATCATCTACTGCCTCAATGAACAGACCATCTACTGCCTCGGTGAACAGACCGTCTACTGCCTCGGTGAACAGACCGTGTGTGTAGGGCACCGACGTCCTCCTGCCTCGGTGAACAGACCATCTACTGCCTCAGTGAACAGACCATCTACTGCCTCAGTGAACAGACCATCTACTGCCTCGGTGAACAGACCATCTACTGCCTCAATGAACAGACCATCTACTGCCTCGGTGAACAGACCATCTACTGCCTCGGTGAACAGACCGTGTGTGTTGGGCACCGACGTCCTCCTGCCTCGGTGAACAGACCATCTACTGCCTCAGTGAACAGACCATCTACTGCCTCGGTGAACAGACCATCTACTGCCTCAGTGAACAGACCGTGTGTGTTGGGCACCGACGTCCTCCTGCCTCAATGAACAGACCATCTACTGCCTCAATGAACAGACCATCTACTGCCTCAGTGAACAGACCATCTACTGCCTCGGTGAACAGACCATCTACTGCCTCAGTGAACAGACCGTGTGTGTTGGGCACCGACGTCCTCCTGCCTCGGTGAACAGACCATGTGTGTAGGGCACCGACGTCCTCCTGCCTCAATGAACAGACCATCTACTGCCTCAGTGAACAGACCATCTACTGCCTCGGTGAACAGATCATCTACTGCCTCAATGAACAGACCATCTACTGCCTCAGTGAACAGACCATCTACTGCCTCGGTGAACAGACCGTCTACTGCCTCGGTGAACAGACCGTGTGTGTAGGGCACCGACGTCCTCCTGCCTCGGTGAACAGACCATCTACTGCCTCGGTGAACAGACCGTCTACTGCCTCGGTGAACAGACCGTGTGTGTAGGGCACCGACGTCCTCCTGCCTCGGTGAACAGACCGTCTACTGCCTCGGTGAACAGACCATGTGTGTAGGGCACCGACGTCCTCCTGCCTCAATGAACAGACCATCTACTGCCTCAGTGAACAGACCATCTACTGCCTCGGTGAACAGATCATCTACTGCCTCAATGAACAGACCATCTACTGCCTCAGTGAACAGACCATCTACTGCCTCGGTGAACAGACCGTGTGTGTAGGGCACCGACGTCCTCCTGCCTCGGTGAACAGACCATCTACTGCCTCGGTGAACAGACCATCTACTGCCTCGGTGAACAGATCATCTACTGCCTCAATGAACAGACCGTCTACTGCCTCGGTGAACAGACCATCTACTGCCTCGGTGAACAGACCGTCTACTGCCTCGGTGAACAGACCGTGTGTGTAGGGCACCGACGTCCTCCTGCCTCGGTGAACAGACCGTCTACTGCCTCGGTGAACAGACCATGTGTGTAGGGCACCGACGTCCTCCTGCCTCAATGAACAGACCATCTACTGCCTCAGTGAACAGACCGTGTGTGCTGGGCACCGACGTCCTCCTGCCTCAGTGAACAGACCCATTTACTGCCTTGGTGAACAACAAATGCTAGCAACACAACAACAACATGGTAGCATCACAGCATGCTAGCAACACAACAACAAGATGGTAGCAACACAGCATGCTAGCAACAAAACAACAACATGGTAGCAACACGGCATGGTAGCAACACAGCATGCTAGCAACACACCATGACAACAACATGGAGGCAACACAACATGGTAGCATCACAGCATGCTAGCAACACAAGATGACAACACAGCATGCTAGCAACACAAGATGACAACACAGCATGCCAGCAACACAAGATGACAACACAGCATGCTAGCAACACAAGATGACAACACAGCATGCTAGCAACACAAGATGACAACACAGCATGGTAGCAACACATGACAACACATCATGGTAGCAACACAAGATGACAACACAGCACGGTAGCAACACAACAACATGGCAGCAACTAATGACAACACAGCACGGTATAGACAACGGACACAGACAACGGACAAGAAGAGAGAGCAGTAATATAAAAACTAGTCATCAACGGAAGGGAAACAGACTGTAGCCCCATGAAATCAGCCCCTCTTGCTCAATAACTCAACGCCCACTGTGACGGCCCTGAATTCTCTGACCCGTCTCAGTGCTTAAAAAGGAACGGAACGATATCAACCGGTTCGAACCGGATCAGAACTTTATTTTGCTGTTCAGTGGGTGTGTGGGTTTCAGCGAGTTTACTCACAGGTCATAGTGTTGGTTCCATTTGGGGTCCAGAGTGCTCTTCACTGTGTCTGTAGAATGACACTGTCCTGATCCATCCACCACTACCTTTGCAAATGGGTCTGGCAACCCTACACACACACACACACACACACACACACACACACACACACACACACACACACACACACACACACACATTATAAAGTAGAATGTGAAAGAGAGAGGAAGACAGAAAGAGAGATGGAGACAGAGAGAGAGGAGGGATCAGAGATACTTACAGAAGGAGACAGACAGAGAGGAGGGATCAGAGATACTTACAGAAGGAGACAGACAGAGAGGAGGGATCAGAGATACTTACAGAAGGAGACAGACAGAGAGGAGGGATCAAAGATACTTACAGAAGGAGACAGACAGAGAGGAGGGATCAGAGATACTTACAGAAGGAGACAGACAGAGAGGAGGGATCAGAGATACTTACAGAAGGAGACAGACAGAGAGGAGGGATCAGAGATACTTACAGAAGGAGACAGGCAGAGAAGAGGGATCAGAGATACTTACAGAAGGAGACAGGCAGAGAAGAGGGATCAGAGATACTTACGGAAGAAGTCTTTCTTTGCAAGGTTCTTGGCACATAAGACTAAAAACACAGAACAGACAACTGTCAGTCAACCAAACAGATGTCGCTACAGACAGCCTGACAGCCAATCAGATCAGTGACTGGCTGCTGTAAGCCAATCAACAGATGTCTCTTCACCTCCCCACAGCTTCTCTCTTCATCTCCCTCCCTTTCTCTCCCACAGCTTCTCTCTCTCCTCCTCTTCCCACAGCTTCTCTCTCCTCCTCCTCCCCACAGCTTCTCTCTCTCTCCTCCTCCCCACAGCTTCTCTCTCATCCTCCTCCCCACAGCTTCTCTCATCCTCCTCCCCACAGCTTCTCTCTCCTCCTCCTCCCCACAGCTTCTCTCTCATCCTCCTCCCTACAGCGTCTCTCTCATCCTCCTCCCCACAGCTTCTCTCTCTCCTCCTCCCCACAGCTTCTCTCTCATCCTCCTCCCCACAGCTTCTCTCTCCTCCTCCTCCTCCTCCTCCTCCCCACAGCTTCTCTCATCATCCTCCCCACAGCTTCTCTCTCATCCTCCTCCCCACAGCTTCTCTCTCCTCCTCCTCCCCACAGCTTCTCTCTCTCATCCTCCTCCCTCCTCCTCTTCCCACAGCTTCTCTCTCCTCCTCCTCCCCACAGCTTCTCTCTCTCTCCTCCTCCCCACAGCTTCTCTCTCATCCTCCTCCCCACAGCTTCTCTCATCCTCCTCCCCACAGCTTCTCTCTCCTCCTCCTCCCCACAGCTTCTCTCTCATCCTCCTCCCTACAGCGTCTCTCTCATCCTCCTCCCCACAGCTTCTCTCTCTCCTCCTCCCCACAGCTTCTCTCTCATCCTCCTCCCCACAGCTTCTCTCTCCTCCTCCTCCTCCTCCTCCTCCCCACAGCTTCTCTCATCATCCTCCCCACAGCTTCTCTCTCATCCTCCTCCCCACAGCTTCTCTCTCCTCCTCCTCCCCACAGCTTCTCTCTCTCATCCTCCTCCCCACAGCTTCTCTCTCTCTCTTCCCCACAGCTTCTCTCTCTCATCCTCCTCCCCACAGCTTCTCTCTCCTCCTCCCCACAGCTTCTCTCTCTCTCCTCCCCACAGCTTCTCTCTCTCATCCTCCTCCCCACAGCTTCTCACTCCTCCTCCCCACAGCTTCTCTCTCCTCCTCCCCACAGCTTCTCTCTCCTCCTCCCCACAGCTTCTCTCTCTCTCCTCCCCACAGCTTCTCTCTCTCATCCTCCTCCCCACAGCTTCTCTCTCCTCCTCCCCACAGCTTCTCTCTCTCTCCTCCCCACAGCTTCTCTCTCTCTCATCCTCCTCCCCACAGCTTCTCTCATCCTCCTCCCCACAGCTTCTCTCTCCTCCTCCTCCCCACAGCTTCTCTCTCATCCTCCTCCCTACAGCGTCTCTCTCATCCTCCTCCCCACAGCTTCTCTCTCTCCTCCTCCCCACAGCTTCTCTCTCATCCTCCTCCCCACAGCTTCTCTCTCCTCCTCCTCCTCCTCCTCCTCCTCCTCCCCACAGCTTCTCTCATCATCCTCCCCACAGCTTCTCTCTCATCCTCCTCCCCACAGCTTCTCTCTCCTCCTCCTCCCCACAGCTTCTCTCTCTCATCCTCCTCCCCACAGCTTCTCTCTCTCTCTTCCCCACAGCTTCTCTCTCTCATCCTCCTCCCCACAGCTTCTCTCTCCTCCTCCCCACAGCTTCTCTCTCTCTCCTCCCCACAGCTTCTCTCTCTCATCCTCCTCCCCACAGCTTCTCACTCCTCCTCCCCACAGCTTCTCTCTCCTCCTCCCCACAGCTTCTCTCTCCTCCTCCCCACAGCTTCTCTCTCTCTCCTCCCCACAGCTTCTCTCTCTCATCCTCCTCCCCACAGCTTCTCTCTCCTCCTCCCCACAGCTTCTCTCTCTCTCCTCCCCACAGCTTCTCTCTCTCTCATCCTCCTCCCCACAGCTTCTCTCTCCTCCTCCCCACAGCTTCTCTCTCTCATCCTCCTCCCCACAGCTTCTCTCTCCTCCTCCCCACAGCTTCTCTCTCTCTCCTCCCCACAGCTTCTCTCTCTCATCCTCCTCCCCACAGCTTCTCTCTCTCATCCTCCTCCCCACAGCTTCTCTCTCTCATCCTCCTCCCCACAGCTTCTCTCTCATCCTCCTCCCCACAGCTTCTCTCTCCTCCTTCTCCTCCCCCCCACAGCTTCTCTCAGCATCTATCCTGTGTATGTGTGTGTAGTGTATTTCAGTGTGTGTCTGTGGTGACCTGGTCTCATTGAGAGTATTAAATGGTCTCTTGCTCTCTCACCATGTTATCCTTTTACACGTTGTGTATTTTATTCCTTGTGTTATTATTTTTTCCATTTCTCTCTCTCTGCATTGTTGGTAAGGGCCCTGAAGTAAGCGTTTCACTGTTAGCCTACACCTGTTGTCTCTCTCTGACCCTAACCCACCTGTTGTCTCTCTCTGACCCTAACCCACCTGTTGTCTCTCTCTGACCCTAACCCACCTGTTGTTTGTGACAGATACAGGTCTCATTTGGATACACAGCTGGAACAATGTCTGTTACTGTAGTAGTTAATGGAAGCCGTGCAGACTGGCTGGGTCTCTATTCACATGGAGATGATGTCTTCTGCAGTCTGGACTGAGCTTCGTCCACTGGTTCACACAGCAACACTGTGTGTGGTTTGCTATCTAATAGACGTGTGCCAACACTCTGGGTGTGACATGCTTACTAAACACACTCAGCAGATGAATTGTCTGGCTAACTAACGTTATCGGCTAACTACTAACGAGCCAACTATAAAAAATAAAATAAAAAATATCTAGGTGCTAGTCAACGTTACTGAACGGCTTAATTTGCTCTAGAAACCCTACCAACTAGCTGCTTTGAGATCAGTTAGCTAGCTAACTGGTTAGCCAGGTTAGATATCTTGGTAATGTAGAGAGCAGGTCAGTTATAGGGGAAGTAGTTCGCTAGAATAGCTCCTGAATAGTCTAGGAAGGGCACTGGTTAGGTCTAGTTAGGACGCTGGTTAGGACTAGTTAGGCCACCGTGGCAGGAGGACACTGGTTAGGTCTAGTTAGGACACTGGTTAGGTCTAGTTAAACCACTGTGGCAGAAGGACACTGGTTAGGTCTAGTTAGGACACTGGTTAGGTCTAGATAGGACACTGGTTAGGTCTAGTTAGGCCACCGTGGCAGGAGGACACTGGTTAGGTCTCGTTAGGACACTGGTTAGGTCTAGTTAGGACACTGGTTAGGTCTAGTTGGGACACTGGTTAGGTCTAGTTGGGACACTGGTTAGGTCTAGTTGGGACACTGATTAGGTCTAGTTGGGACACCGTGGCAGAAGGACACTGGTTAGGTCTAGTTAGGCCACCGTGGCAGGAGGACACTGGTTAGGTCTCGTTAGGACACTGGTTAGGTCTAGTTAGGACACTGGTCAACTAAACAGAGTAGTATTCAGCTCATGACTAACCTACTAACTAACTGTTCCCGTTAGTTAACTAGCCAAACGAGGCTGTTACAATGGCATTTGGCAGAGACAAACCTGCCTGTTAAATCAGGCGAATATTAGACGCCTTTCAATCTAAATAGCTAGTTAATAACGTTAATGAAGTAGCTATCCTCATCCGTTTGTTGAGTTATTTGAACTAACTAATAAGAGTTAAGGCCTAGTTAACGTTACCTATTGTACGTAACGTTAGATGTCAGTAAATAGAGAAACCCCCGGATGTGAACCCTGTCCAGTGTCGCTGGCGCCATGACAGGCTCGGAAATGTAGCTCTGTCCACCCCCCTGTTACAGGCTTTTAAATCCCGAATAATACAAATGAAACCGTAAGCGCTTTCACGGTGTTTTAGTTAGTTTACCTGTCAGGCGGATTTTGATGCTGGACCCGGTCCTCCGAGACCCAGGACCCGACATCACAGCGGAAGAACTGTTACTGTAAACTCCCGTTTTTTTGTTGGTGTCGCTCCAACACACCAACTCGACACTCCTTCCTGGGGGATAGTACTCTAGGTTGTCAGAATATGTGGCTTGTGTCTGTCTTCTTCAGGGGTTAAATGTGTATTATTTCCTGGCGAAATCCCCCGTCCCGATCGAGCCGCAACACAGACGGACATTTTCGGTGGCTCTGGACCATAGAATTAGAATACTAGAAGACCATAGAATTAGAATACTAGAAGGGACATGCACCGTCTTATGATTGTCTAAAGGGCGGCCATGTTGGTCAGGGAGTCGACCAACCATGGTTTCCCAGAGCTGTAAGATAAGATATTGTGAAAAATAATGAATGTAAATAATTTATCTGCACTGTATGTGTGTTAGCTAGCTGGCCAGCCAGTTTTAGAGGAATGATTTCCATTATTTTAATTAAATGCCAACATTCAAACAATGCAGTCAATCCACCACAGCCAACAAACAAAACATTTATGGTCTGTAAACATATATTTTAGTATAAAAAAATAGTATAAAACCCATAAATGGTATTTATAATTATGTAAGGTATAATGAATGAGTGGCTATGCATTCTATGGAAAACAATGAACAGTGTCAAACTGTATTTTCCATGGGATGCTAGTTGGAACTAACCTTCCACGGAGTTGATTGTCCCTTTCATATCATGGCTATAATGTAGCACATTTGCTGCTAGAAATGTGTTTTTTTTTTTTTGTCTTTAGAAATGTGTTCAACATCCACTGAGTATCTAGCAAGTTTTCTACAGTAGTAGTTCTAGTTCTACAGTAATCTACAGTAGTTGCCTTGGTAACCAAACAAACCCGACGCAACGCGGAGAGCTTGGATACAGCCCTTAGCCGTGGTTTATTGGCCATATACCACAACCCCCTGAAGTGCCTTATTGCTATTATAACCTGGTTATCAATGTAATCAGAACAGTAAAAATAAAGGTTTTGTCATGCCCGTGGTAACCACGGCTGTCAGCCAATCAGCATTCAGGGCTCGAACCACCCAGTTTATAAAGGGAAATAATGCACGCTCTAGAATGCCATTCAAGCCACTCAGAAATTAGCATTCAACAATGGCATGGTATAAATTACAATATTTTAGGTTGACAATAATTCTATTACATCATTTCTGATATCACATGCCTTTTATTTTAAAGCATAAGAAAAATCTGGATTCCAATTTGAATGGTTTGGATTTCTCCCTGACCAATATGGCTGCCATTTTCACCCCATTCTGGAATTTGACGGTTTATGACATTTCCCCTCTAGTAATTTGATAGGATCTCTATGTTCTGGACTGGCTCAAACAGGCATGTCCTGAAGTTACATGGCAAATACTTCCTCGGGTCTGGAAACATAGGCGTGCTTGGGAATCGGACTGTTTAGGATAAATGTTTTTTTTAAGTGTGAACGGCAAGGAGAGAGAAGGAGGCGGGAAGGAGGAAAGAGTAAGGAGAGACACAGAGAAGGAAAGGAAGGATAGAGATGGTAAAGAAGAGAGAGAGAGAAGGAAAGGAAGGAAGGAGAGAGAGAGAAGGAAGGAATGGAAGGAGAGGGTAAAGGAGAGAGAGGGAAGAGAGGGTAAAGGAGAGAGAGAGAGGGAAGAGAGGGTAAAGGAGGGAGAGAGAGAAAGGAGGGAAGAGAGGGGGGAGAGAGAGAGAGAGAAAGCAGCGAGGGAACAGAGGGTAAATGAGAGAGAGAGAGAAAGGAGGAAAGAGAGGGTAAAGGAGAGAGAGAGAGAGGGAAGAGAGAGTAAAGGAGAGAGAGAGAGAGAGGGAAGAGAGGGTAAAGGAGAGAGAGAGAGAAAGGAAGGAGGGAAAAGAGGGTAAAGGAGAGAGAGAGAGGGGAGAGAGGTTAAAGGAGAGAGAAAGAGGGAAGAGAGGGTAAAGGAGAGAGAGAGAGAGGGGAGAGAGGGTAAAGGAGAGAGAGAGAGGGGAGAGGGGGAAGAGGAGAGAGAGAGAGGGGAGAGGGGGTAAAGGAGAGAGAGAGAGAGGGGAGAGAGGGTAAAGGAGAGAGAGGGGGAAGAGAGGGTAAAGGAGAGAGAGGAGAGGGGGAAGAGGAGAGAGAGAGAGAGGGGAGAGGGTAAAGGAGAGAGAGAGAGGGAATAGAGGGTAAAGGAGAGAGAGGGGAGAGAGGGTAAAGGAGAGAGAGAGGGAAGAGAGGGTAAAGGAGAGAGAGAGAGGGGAGAGGGGGAAGAGGAGAGAGAGAGAGGGTAAAGGAGAGAGAGAGAGAGAGGGGAGAGGGGGAAGAGGAGAGAGAGAGAGAGGGGAGAGGGGGAAGAGGAGAGAGAGAGAGGGGAGAGGGTAAAGGAGAGAGAGAGAGGGAAGAGAGGGTAAAGGAGAGAGAGAGAGAGGAGAGAGGGTAAAGAAGAGAGAGAGAGAGGGGAGAGGGGGAAGAGGAGAGAGAGAGAGGGGAGAGGGTAAAGGAGAGAGAGAGAGAGAGGGTAAAGGAGAGAGAGAGAGGGGAGAGAGGGTAAAGGAGAGAGAGAGAGGGGGTAAAGGAGAGAGAGAGAGAGAGAGGGTAAAGGAGAGAGAGAGAGAGAGGGTAAAGGAGAGAGAGAGAGGGGAGAGAGGGTAAAGGAGAGAGAGAGAGAGAGAGAGGGTAAAGGAGAGAGAGAGAGAGAGGGTAAAGGAGAGAGAGAGAGGGGAGAGAGGGTAAAGGAGAGAGAGAGAGAGGGGGTAAAGGAGAGAACATGTTAGGTTGCATGGATTATTTTAGTAGTTTTAGCTGCTTTGTTTTAGTTGCAGTGTTCATTAGTGTGATTAGCTGTGGAACAAAGGAGTCTCTCATAATGCTGCTTACTGCAAAAACTAAATGAACGTATAGGGGGAGTGAATGCATTAGGTATAGATAGGGTATAGGGGGAGTGAATACATTAGGTATAGGTAGGGTATAGGGGGAGTGAATGCATTAGGTTGTGTTTGGTATAGGTAGGGTATAGGGGGAGTGAATGCATTAGGTATAGGTAGGGTATAGGGGGAGTGAATGCATTAGGTATAGGTAGGGTATAGGGGAAGTGAATGCATTAGGTATAGGTAGGGTATAGGGGAAGTGAATGCATTAGGCTGTGTTTGGTATAGGTAGGGTATAGGGGGAGTGAATGCATTAGGTATAGGTAGGGTATAGGGGGAGTGAATGCATTAGGCTGTGTTTGGTATAGGTAGGGTATAGGGGGAGTGAATGCATTAGGTATAGATAGGGTATAGGGGGAGTGAATGCATTAGGTTGTGTTTGGTATAGGTAGGGTATAGGGGTAGTGAAAGCATTAGGTATAGGTAGGGTATAGGGGGAGTGAATGCATTAGGTATAGGTAGGGTATAGGGGGAGTGAATGCATTAGGTATAGGTAGGGTATAGGGGGAGTGAATGCATTAGGCTGTGTTTGGTATAGGTAGGGTATAGGGGGAGTGAATGCATTAGGTATAGGTAGGGTATAGGGGGAGTGAATGCATTAGGCTGTGTTTGGTATAGGTAGGGTATAGGGGGAGTGAATGCATTAGGTTGTGTTTGGTATAGGTAGGGTATAGGGGGAGTGAATGCATTAGGTTGTGTTTGGTATAGGTAGGGTATAGGGGGAGTGAATGCATTAGGTATAGATAGGGTATAGGGGGAGTGAATGCATTAGGTATAGGTAGGGTATAGGGGGAGTGAATGCATTAGGTTGTGTTTGGTATAGATAGGGTATAGGGGGAGTGAATGCATTAGGTATAGGTAGGGTATAGGGGGAGTGAATGCATTAGGTTGTGTTTGGTATAGGTAGGGTATAGGGGGAGTGAATGCATTAGGTATAGGTAGGGTATAGGGGGAGTGAATGCATTAGGTTGTGTTTGGTATAGGTAGGGTATAGGGGGAGTGAATGCATTAGGTTGTGTTTGGTATAGGTAGGGTATAGGGGGAGGGAATGCATTAGGTATAGGTAGGGTATAGGGGGAGTGAATGCATTAGGTATAGGTAGGGTATAGGGGGAGTGAATGCATTAGGTATAGATAGGGTATAGGGGGAGTGAATGCATTAGGTATAGATAGGGTATAGGGGGAGTGAATGCATTAGGTTGTGTTTGGTATAGGTAGGGTATAGGGGGAGGGAATGCATTAGGTATAGATAGGGTATAGGGGGAGAGAATGCATTAGGTTGTGTTTGGTATAGATAGGGTATAGGGGGAGTGAATGCATTAGGTATAGATAGGGTATAGGGGGAGTGAATGCATTAGGTATAGATAGGGTATAGGGGGAGAGAATGCATTAGGTTGTGTTTGGTATAGATAGGGTATAGGGGGAGTGAATGCATTAGTTATAGATAGGGTATAGGGGGAGTGAATGCATTAGGTATAGATAGGGTATAGGGGGAGTGAATGCATTAGGTATAGATAGGGTATAGGGGGAGTGAATGCATTAGGTATAGATAGGGTATAGGGGGAGTGAATGCTTTAGGTATAGATAGGGTATAGGGGGAGTGAATGCATTAGGTACAGATAGGGTTTAGGGGGAGTGAATGCATTAGGTATAGATAGGGTATAGGGGGAGTGAATGCATTAGGTATAGATAGGGTATAGGGGGAGTGAATGCATTAGGTTGTGTTTGGTATAGATAGGGTATAGGGGGAGTGAATGCATTAGGTATAGATAGGGTTAGGGGGAGTGAAAGCATTAGGTATAGGTAGGGTATAGGGGGAGAGAATGCATTAGGTTGTGTTTGGTATAGATAGGGTATAGGGGGAGTGAATGCATTAGGTATAGATAGGGTATAGGGGGAGTGAATGCATTAGGTATAGATAGGGTATAGGGGGAGAGAATGCATTAGGTTGTGTTTGGTATAGATAGGGTATAGGGGGAGTGAATGCATTAGTTATAGATAGGGTATAGGGGGAGTGAATGCATTAGGTTGTGTTTGGTATAGGTAGGGTATAGGGGGAGTGAATGCATTAGGTATAGATAGGGTATAGGGGGAGTGAATGCATTAGGTATAGATAGGGTATAGGGGGAGAGAATGCATTAGGTTGTGTTTGGTATAGATAGGGTATAGGGGGAGTGAATGCATTAGTTATAGATAGGGTATAGGGGGAGTGAATGCATTAGGTATAGATAGGGTATAGGGGGAGTGAATGCATTAGGTTGTGTTTGGTATAGATAGGGTATAGGGGGAGTGAATGCATTAGGTATAGATAGGGTTAGGGGGAGTGAAAGCATTAGGTATAGGTAGGGTATAGGGGGAGAGAATGCATTAGGTTGTGTTTGGTATAGGTAGGGTATAGGGGGAGTGAATGCATTAGGTATAGATAGGGTATAGGGGGAGTGAATGCATTAGGTATAGATAGGGTATAGGGGGAGAGAATGCATTAGGTTGTGTTTGGTATAGATAGGTTATAGGGGGAGTGAATGCATTAGTTATAGATAGGGTATAGGGGGAGTGAATGCATTAGGTATAGATAGGGTATAGGGGGAGTGAATGCATTAGGTTGTGTTTGGTATAGATAGGGTATAGGGGGAGAGAATGCATTAGGTATAGGTAGGGTATAGGGGGAGTGAATGCATTAGGTATAGATAGGGTATAGGGGGAGTGAATGCATTAGGTATAGATAGGGTATAGGGGGAGTGAATGCATTAGGTATAGATAGGGTATAGGGGGAGTGAATGCATTAGGTATAGATAGGGTATAGGGGGAGTGAATGCATTAGGTACAGATAGGGTTTAGGGGGAGTGAATGCATTAGGTATAGATAGGGTATAGGGGGAGTGAATGCATTAGGTATAGATAGGGTATAGGGGGAGTGAATGCATTAGGTTGTGTTTGGTATAGATAGGGTATAGGGGGAGTGAATGCATTAGGTTGTGTTTGGTATAGATAGGGTATAGGGGGAGTGAATGCATTAGGTATAGATAGGGTATAGGGGGAGTGAATGCATTAGGTATAGATAGGGTATAGGGGGAGTGAATGCATTAGGTATAGATAGGGTTTAGGGGGAGTGAATGCATTAGGTATAGATAGGGTATAGGGGGAGTGAATGCATTAGGTTGTGTTTGGTATAGATAGGGTATAGGGGGAGTGAATGCATTAGGTATAGATAGGGTATAGGGGGAGAGAATGCATTAGGTTGTGTTTGGTATAGATAGGGTATAGGGGGAGTGAATGCATTAGGTTGTGTTTGGTATAGATAGGGTATAGGGGGAGTGAATGCATTAGGTACAGATAGGGTTTAGGGGGAGTGAATGCATTAGGTATAGGTAGGGTATAGGGGGAGTGAATGCATTAGGTATAGATAGGGTATAGGGGGAGAGAATGCATTAGGTTGTGTTTGGTATAGATAGGGTATAGGGGGAGTGAATGCATTAGGTATAGATAGGGTATAGGGGGAGTGAATGCATTAGGTACAGAT
>NW_023493684.1:372500-497500 GCF_013265735.2 Oncorhynchus mykiss
AGAGTAGGGGTGTTAACCCCGGTGTCCTGGCTAAATTCCCAATCTGGCCCTCAAACCATCACAGTCACCTAATAATCCCCCATTTACAATTGGCTCATTCATCCCCCTCCTCCTCTCCCCTGTAACTATTCCCCAGGTCATTGCTGCAAATGAGAACGTGTTCTCAGTCAACTTACCTGGTAAAATAACGGATAAATAAAAATTTAAAAATTCAGAAGCCCTGTTGGCGGTAGATGCACTTGATTCAGAAGCCCTGTTGGAGGTAGGTGCACTTGATTCAGAAGCCCTGTTGGGGGTAGGTGCACTTGATTCAGAAGCCCTGTTGGAGGTAGGTGCACTTGATTCAGAAGCCCTGTTGGTGGTAGGTGCACTTGATTCAGAAGCCCTGTTGGTGGTAGGTGCACTTGATTCAGAAGCCCTGTTGGAGGTAGGTGCACTTGATTCAGAAGCCCTGTTCCCATTATCGACTATTTTAATTGTCTGGAAATACAAACTCCACCTGTCTGGCGGACCAGCAAATCTGTGGCTTTAATGGAGTGCGCCTACTGCGCTGGCCAATCGATAGCTCAAATCACTGTGCCTACCTACAGCTTCTACGAGCCCGGCCACAGCAAAGTTTGATACTAGCTATTTCACAGTAAACAAATTAACAATAGATTTTCAGAATGCTTATGGAGAAGGGCATTCAACACTTACACAAATGACTGATGATTGATTGAGAGAAATCGATAATAAAAAGCTGCTTTGTTAGACTTCGGTGAAGCTTTTGACACGATAGAGCATCATCTGCTGCTGGAAAACGTCTGTGTTTTGGCCTTACATCACCTGCTATACTGTGGATCAAGAGTTACCTGTCTAACAGAAAACAGAGGGTGTTTTCTAATGGAAGCCTCTCCCAACATAAGCCAGGTAGAATTAGGAAATCCCCAGGGCAGCTGTCTAAGCCCGTTACTGGTAGAAATAGGAATTCCCCAGGGCAGCTGTCTAGGCCCTGTCACAGAAACATGTCTGTTACATCAACATGAAGGACACAGAAACATGTCTGTTATCAACATGGACATCAACATGAAGGACACAGAAACATGTCTGTTATCAACATGGAGGACACAGAAACATGTCTGTTATCAACATGAAGGACACAGAAACATGTCTGTTATCAACATGAAGGACACAGAAACATGTCTGTTATCAACATGAAGGACACAGAAACATGAAGGACACAGAAACATGAAGGACACAGAAACATGAAGGACACAGAAACATGTCTGTTATCAACATGAAGGACACAGAAACATGAAGGACACAGAAACATGAAGGACACAGAAACATGAAGGACAATGAAACATGTCTGTTACATCAACATGAAGGACACAGAAACATGTCTGTTATCAACATGAAGGACACAGAAACATGTCTGTTATCAACATGAAGGACACAGAAACATGAAGGACACAGAAACATGAAGGACACAGAAACATGAAGGACACAGAAACATGTCTGTTACATCAACATGAAGGACACAGAAACATGTCTGTTATCAACATGAAGGACACAGAAACATGTCTGTTATCAACATGGAGGACACAGAAACATGTCTGTTATCAACATGAAGGACACAGAAACATGTCTGTTATCAACATGAAGGACACAGAAACATGTCTGTTACATCAACATGAAGGACACAGAAACATGTCTGTTATCAACATGAAGGACACAGAAACATGTCTGTTATCAACATGAAGGACACAGAAACATGTCTGTTATCAACATGAAGGACACAGAAACATGTCTGTTATCAACATGAAGGACACAGAAACATGTCTGTTACATCAACATGAAGGACACAGAAACATGTCTGTTACATCAACATGAAGGACACAGAAACATGAAGGACACAGAAACATGTCTGTTACATCAACATGAAGGACAGAGAAACATGAAGGACACAGAAACATGTCTGTTACATCAACATGAAGGACACAGAAACATGAAGGACACAGAAACATGTCTGTTACATCAACATGAAGGACACAGAAACATGAAGGACACAGAAACATGTCTGTTATCAACATGAAGGACACAGAAACATGTCTGTTACATCGACATGAAGGACACAGAAACATGTCAGTTACATCAACATGAAGGACACAGAAACATGTCTGTTACATCGACATGAAGGACACAGAAACATGTCTGTTATCAACATGAAGGACACAGAAACATGTCTGTTATCAACATGAAGGACACAGAAACATGTCTGTTATCAACATGAAGGACACAGAAACATGTCTGTTATCAACATGAAGGACACAGAAACATGTCTGTTATCAACATGAAGGACACAGAAACATGAAGGACACAGAAACATGTCTGTTATCAACATGAAGGACACAGAAACATGTCTGTTACATCAACATGAAGGACACAGAAACATGTCTGTTATCAACATGAAGGACACAGAAACATGTCTGTTAGTTACATCAACATGAAGGACACAGAAACATGTCTGTTATCAACATGAAGGACACAGAAACATGTCTGTTATCAACATGAAGGACACAGAAACATGTCTGTTATCAACATGAAGGACACAGAAACATGTCTGTTATCAACATGAAGGACACAGAAACATGTCTGTTATCAACATGAAGGACACAGAAACATGTCTGTTATCAACATGAAGGACACAGAAACTTGTCTGTTACATCAACATGAAGGACACAGAAACATGTCTGTTAGTTACATCAACATGAAGGACACAGAAACATGTCTGTTATCAACATGAAGGACACAGAAACATGTCTGTTATCAACATGAAGGACACAGAAACATGTCTGTTATCAACATGAAGGACACAGAAACTTGTCTGTTACATCAACATGAAGGACACAGAAACATGTCTGTTATCAACATGAAGGACACAGAAACATGTCTGTTACATCAACATGAAGGACACAGAAACATGTCTGTTATCAACATGAAGGACACAGAAACATGTCTGTTATCAACATGAAGGACACAGAAACATGTCTGTTATCAACATGGAGGACACAGAAACATGTCTGTTATCAACATGAAGGACACAGAAACATGTCTGTTAGTTACATCAACATGAAGGACACAGAAACATGTCTGTTACATCAACATGAAGGACACGGAAACATGTCTGTTAGTTACATCAACATGAAGGACAGAGAAACATGAAGGACACAGAAACATGTCTGTTATCAACATGAAGGACACAGAAACATGTCTGTTAGTTACATCAACATGAAGGACAGAGAAACATGAAGGACACAGAAACATGTCTGTTATCAACATGAAGGACACAGAAACATGTCTGTTATCAACATGAAGGACACAGAAACATGTCTGTTACATCAACATGAAGGACAGAGAAACATGAAGGACACAGAAACATGTCTGTTACATCAACATGAAGGACACAGAAACATGTCTGTTAGTTACATCAACATGAAGGACACAGAAACATGTCTGTTATCAACATGAAGGACACAGAAACATGTCTGTTATCAACATGAAGGACACAGAAACATGTCTGTTATCAACATGAAGGACACAGAAACATGTCTGTTATCAACATGAAGGACACAGAAACATGTCTGTTATCAACATGAAGGACACAGAAACATGTCTGTTATCAACATGAAGGACACAGAAACATGTCTGTTATCAACATGAAGGACACAGAAACTTGTCTGTTACATCAACATGAAGGACACAGAAACATGTCTGTTATCAACATGAAGGACACAGAAACATGTCTGTTATCAACATGAAGGACACAGAAACATGAAGGACACAGAAACATGTCTGTTATCAACATGAAGGACACAGAAACATGTCTGTTATCAACATGAAGGACACAGAAACATGTCTGTTACATCAACATGAAGGACACAGAAACATGTCTGTTATCAACATGAAGGACACAGAAACATGTCTGTTATCAACATGAAGGACACAGAAACATGAAGGACACAGAAACATGTCTGTTATCAACATGAAGGACACAGAAACATGTCTGTTATCAACATGAAGGACACAGAAACATGAAGGACACAGAAACATGAAGGACACAGAAACATGAAGGACACAGAAACATGTCTGTTATCAACATGAAGGACACAGAAACATGTCTGTTATCAACATGAAGGACACAGAAACATGAAGGACACAGAAACATGAAGGACACAGAAACATGAAGGACACAGAAACATGTCTGTTATCAACATGAAGGACACAGAAACATGTCTGTTATCAACATGAAGGACACAGAAACATGTCTGTTATCAACATGAAGGACACAGAAACATGAAGGACACAGAAACATGAAGGACACAGAAACATGTCTGTTATCAACATGAAGGACACAGAAACATGTCTGTTACATCAACATGAAGGACACAGAAACTTGTCTGTTACATCAACATGAAGGACACAGAAACATGTCTGTTATCAACATGAAGGACACAGAAACATGTCTGTTATCAACATGAAGGACACAGAAACATGAAGGACACAGAAACATGTCTGTTATCAACATGAAGGACACAGAAACATGTCTGTTATCAACATGAAGGACACAGAAACATGTCTGTTACATCAACATGAAGGACACAGAAACATGTCTGTTATCAACATGAAGGACACAGAAACATGTCTGTTATCAACATGAAGGACACAGAAACATGAAGGACACAGAAACATGTCTGTTATCAACATGAAGGACACAGAAACATGTCTGTTATCAACATGAAGGACACAGAAACATGTCTGTTATCAACATGAAGGACACAGAAACATGTCTGTTATCAACATGAAGGACACAGAAACATGTCTGTTACATCAACATGAAGGACAGAGAAACATGAAGGACACAGAAACATGTCTGTTACATCAACATGAAGGACACAGAAACATGTCTGTTAGTTACATCAACATGAAGGACACAGAAACATGTCTGTTATCAACATGAAGGACACAGAAACATGTCTGTTATCAACATGAAGGACACAGAAACATGTCTGTTATCAACATGAAGGACACAGAAACATGTCTGTTATCAACATGAAGGACACAGAAACATGTCTGTTATCAACATGAAGGACACAGAAACATGTCTGTTATCAACATGAAGGACACAGAAACATGTCTGTTATCAACATGAAGGACACAGAAACTTGTCTGTTACATCAACATGAAGGACACAGAAACATGTCTGTTATCAACATGAAGGACACAGAAACATGTCTGTTATCAACATGAAGGACACAGAAACATGAAGGACACAGAAACATGTCTGTTATCAACATGAAGGACACAGAAACATGTCTGTTATCAACATGAAGGACACAGAAACATGTCTGTTACATCAACATGAAGGACACAGAAACATGTCTGTTATCAACATGAAGGACACAGAAACATGTCTGTTATCAACATGAAGGACACAGAAACATGAAGGACACAGAAACATGTCTGTTATCAACATGAAGGACACAGAAACATGTCTGTTATCAACATGAAGGACACAGAAACATGAAGGACACAGAAACATGAAGGACACAGAAACATGAAGGACACAGAAACATGTCTGTTATCAACATGAAGGACACAGAAACATGTCTGTTATCAACATGAAGGACACAGAAACATGAAGGACACAGAAACATGAAGGACACAGAAACATGAAGGACACAGAAACATGTCTGTTATCAACATGAAGGACACAGAAACATGTCTGTTATCAACATGAAGGACACAGAAACATGTCTGTTATCAACATGAAGGACACAGAAACATGAAGGACACAGAAACATGAAGGACACAGAAACATGTCTGTTATCAACATGAAGGACACAGAAACATGTCTGTTACATCAACATGAAGGACACAGAAACTTGTCTGTTACATCAACATGAAGGACACAGAAACATGTCTGTTATCAACATGAAGGACACAGAAACATGTCTGTTATCAACATGAAGGACACAGAAACATGAAGGACACAGAAACATGTCTGTTATCAACATGAAGGACACAGAAACATGTCTGTTATCAACATGAAGGACACAGAAACATGTCTGTTACATCAACATGAAGGACACAGAAACATGTCTGTTATCAACATGAAGGACACAGAAACATGTCTGTTATCAACATGAAGGACACAGAAACATGAAGGACACAGAAACATGTCTGTTATCAACATGAAGGACACAGAAACATGTCTGTTATCAACATGAAGGACACAGAAACATGAAGGACACAGAAACATGAAGGACACAGAAACATGAAGGACACAGAAACATGTCTGTTATCAACATGAAGGACACAGAAACATGTCTGTTATCAACATGAAGGACACAGAAACATGAAGGACACAGAAACATGAAGGACACAGAAACATGAAGGACACAGAAACATGTCTGTTATCAACATGAAGGACACAGAAACATGTCTGTTATCAACATGAAGGACACAGAAACATGTCTGTTATCAACATGAAGGACACAGAAACATGAAGGACACAGAAACATGAAGGACACAGAAACATGTCTGTTATCAACATGAAGGACACAGAAACATGTCTGTTATCAACATGGAGGACACAGAAACATGAAGGACACAGAAACATGTCTGTTACATCAACATGAAGGACACAGAAACATGTCTGTTATCAACATGAAGGACACAGAAACATGTCTGTTACATCAACATGAAGGACACAGAAACATGTCTGTTATCAACATGAAGGACACAGAAACATGTCTGTTATCAACATGAAGGACACAGAAACATGTCTGTTACATCAACATGAAGGACACAGAAACATGTCTGTTATCAACATGAAGGACACAGAAACTTGTCTGTTACATCAACATGAAGGACACAGAAACATGTCTGTTACATCAACATGGACTTTATTTATTTCCCAATCAACACCGTTTCACATTTTATACAAAATCATGAATCATTAGAAAACGTCTGATCATGTGACCCCGTCCGTCCAGCCGCTCCGCCTCACCCCAGAGGATCATGGGAAGGCATGTGTCTGACGAGACCCAGTGGACATGCCCCGCCTTGATGATGTCACTACCTGTAGTTTCTGACCAATCAAATCAGACATCACCTCCAGGAATGTAGGCCTCTATTGGCTAAACATCACTCACCCCTAGCTACATCCCTGGTTACACCATAGAGTTAGATAGAGGAATCATCTTTGTATCTGTGCCATTAGAGTCTGTGACAGCACCATTGAAGTTACAACCCATTGTAATCCCCACCCAGTTGACTACTTTAAAATGGTGGATGATGGCAATGTCCAAGGTAAAACGGGTGATATACATGATGAGTCCTCTATCTCTATGGATTAAATTCCTCGCCCAATCAGACACTGGTCTGACTGATCTGTCAATCAATTTCATCTGCCAATGTCTGAAGGCCTCAGCGAGAAGGGGCAAGGCTTGTCCACTGAGCCTTCATCTGATTGGGTAGCCAGTGAGCGACTGGGAAGCTAACGTATGCTAATGTACATGCCCAGCACACACATTTACAGCTCAGCCCACCCACCCAAACACACACACACACACACTTCAGAGGTCCTTGTTAGAGCGTTGCGTAGCGTTCTGGTCTTGGCACATGTACATGCAAAGCTAAAGAGTCACCTGCACAGGCGGACAGAGGGAGGGAGGGAGACAGAGGGGGAGGGAGGGAGACAGAGGGGGAGGGAGGGAGAAACATGTACACATCCACAGACAGACAGACAGAGGCGCTGTTGAACGCTGAGAGTTTTTAATCCCACCCTCCATGTTACATGTTCCTAGCAGCACCAGAGGGGCTCTCTGATTGGTTGCTGTAGGTGGCAGTCAGTCCGTCTCCAGGATGAGTGGCGGCTGCTCTTCATTCTCATCGTCCAATCGCAGATCGCTGAGGTCATCCTCTAGTCCCGCCCCTCCCACTGCACCCGCCTCCTCACAGTAACCTGAGGAGAGGACATGGGTTAGAGGTCAGGAGTCAGGGTATCCCACCAGACCAAGTGGGGGGATACCCTGCTGCTACCCAGACCAAGTGGAGGGATACCCTGCTGCTACCAGACCAAGTGGATGGATACCCTGCTGCTACCAGACCAAGTGGAGGGATACCCTGCTGCTACCAGACCAAGTGGATGGATACCCTGCTGCTACCAGACCCAGTGGAGGGATACCCTGCTGCTACCAGACCAAGTGGAGGGATACCCTGCTGCTACCCAGTGGAGGGATACCCTGCTGCTACCCAGACCAAGTGGGGGGATACCCTGCTGCTACCCAGACCAAGTGGTGGGATACCCTGCTGCTACCAGACCAAGTAGTGGGATACCCTGCGCCTACCCAGTGGAGGGATACCCTGCTGCTACCCAGTGGAGGGATACCCTGCTGCTACCCAGTGGAGGGATACCCTGCTGCTACCAGACCAAGTGGTGGGATACCCTGCTCCTACCCAGTGGAGGGATACCCTGCTGCTACCCAGTGGAGGGATACCCTGATGCTACCACTGCTGTTACTGTACTACAGTACTACTACTACGTAGTGTATACAGTATAATCTTTTTTCGTTTTCTTATCCACATACTATCAAAAAAATATGTCAAAATTGACAAATTATCCAATAGGTTATAAAAATAAAAGTGTTTTACGAGGCAAGTCAGTTAAGAACAAATTCTAATTAACAATGTCGGCCTACACCAGCCAAACCCGGGCGGAGCTGGGCTGATTATCATCATTTTATGGTTAGAAGTGGACGTGCAAAAATATACGTTTGCACCCCCATATTTGAATTTCCATGTTTGGATCAGCCCAGTCAACAAGAGGAAGAACTACATGGAAAGGCTTGTTGGATCAGCCCAGTCAACAAGAGGAAGAACTACATGGAAAGGCTTGTTGGATCAGCCCAGAGGAAGAACTACATGGAAAGGCTTGTTGGATCAGCCCAGAGGAAGAACTACATGGAAAGGCTTGTTGGATCAGCTCAGAGGAATAACTACATGGAAAGGCTTGTTGGATCAGCCCAGAGGAAGAACTACATGGAAAGGCTTGTTGGATCAGCTCAGAGGAATAACTACATGGAAAGGCTTGTTGGATCAGCCCAGTCAACAAGAGGAAGAACTACATGGAAAGGCTTGTTGGATCAGCTCAGTCAACAAGAGGAAGAACTACATGGAAAGGCTTGTTGGATCAGCCCAGAGGAAGAACTACATGGAAAGGCTTGTTGGATCAGCCCAGAGGAAGAACTACATGGAAAGGCTTGTTGGATCAGCTCAGAGGAATAACTACATGGAAAGGCTTGTTGGATCAGCCCAGAGGAAGAACTACATGGAAAGGCTTGTTGGATCAGCTCAGAGGAATAACTACATGGAAAGGCTTGTTGGATCAGCTCAGAGGAATAACTACATGGAAAGGCTTGTTGGATCAGCTCAGAGGAATAACTACATGGAAAGGCTTGTTGGATCAGCCCAGTCAACAAGAGGAAGAACTACATGGAAAGGCTTGTTGGATCAGCCCAGTCAACAAGAGGAAGAACTACATGGAAAGGCTTGTTGGATCAGCCCAGTCAACAAGAGGAAGAACTACATGGAAAGGCTTGTTGGATCAGCTCAGAGGAAGAACTACATGGAAAGGCTTGTTGGATCAGCTCAGAGGAAGAACTACATGGAAAGGCTTGTTGGATCAGCTCAGAGGAAGAACTACATGGAAAGGCTTGTTGGATCAGCCCAGAGGAAGAACTACATGGAAATACTTGTTGGATCAGCCCAGAGGAAGAACTACATGGAAAGGCTTGTTGGATCAGCCCAGAGGAAGAACTACATGGAAAGGCTTGTTGGATCAGCTCAGAGGAAGAACTACATGGAAAGGCTTGTTGGATCAGCTCAGAGGAAGAACTACATGGAAAGGCTTGTTGGATCAGCCCAGAGGAAGAACTACATGGAAAGGCTTGTTGGATCAGCTCAGAGGAAGAACTACATGGAAATACTTGTTGGATCAGCCCAGAGGAAGAACTACATGGAAAGGCTTGTTGGATCAGCTCAGAGGAAGAACTACATGGAAAGGCTTGTTGGATCAGCCCAGTCAACAAGAGGAAGAACTACATGGAAAGGCTTGTTGGATCAGCCCAGAGGATGAACTACATGGAAAGGCTTGTTGGATCAGCCCAGAGGAAGAACTACATGGAAAGGCTTGTTGGATCAGCCCAGTCAACAAGAGGAAGAACTACATGGAAAGGCTTGTTGGATCAGCCCAGTCAACAAGAGGAAGAATTACATGGAAAGGCTTGTTGGATCAGCCCAGAGGAAGAACTACATGGAAAGGCTTGTTGGATCAGCCCAGTCAACAAGAGGAAGAACTACATGGAAAGGCTTGTTGGATCAGCTCAGTCAACAAGAGGAAGAACTACATGGAAAGGCTTGTTGGATCAGCCCAGTCAACAAGAGGAAGAACTACATGGAAAGGCTTGTTGGATCAGCTCAGTCAACAAGAGGAAGAATTACATGGAAAGGCTTGTTGGATCAGCCCAGTCAACAAGAGGAAGAACTACATGGAAAGGCTTGTTGGATCAGCTCAGTCAACAAGAGGAGGAACTACATGGAAAGGCTTGTTGGATCAACTCAGTCAACAAGAGGAAGAACTTAGCAGCTGTTTTTGATGAATAACAATGCCATGCTGGTGGGTGGTCACATTCAAATAAAACCCAGCCCTGAAAAGGAACTTAGTCTGAAAAGTATTAGCACGTCATCTCATAGGGCAGGAACAAATATCTGTCTAACTAACCCAATGGGGAGCACATGAATCATAGTGGGCAGAGCCAAGCATGAGCTAGTGAGATCCTATTGGCGAATTTTATTAGTTATTTGCATATTTCCATTAGGGAATGCCTACTCTGAGAAGTGCACGTGTGCCATAACTTAATTCCCCCTTGCACTCCTTCTAAACAACACAATTTTTTTGAAACGTTGGCAAAAGGGTAAAGTCTACAAAACACAGTCCGCTCTGTTACAGATTCCAGTTCTGGAAACAGAAACTGTATGGAGATCAAATGTTTAATCGATGAGAACATTTGCAGAATGTCGGGCAAGATTTATCTCGCTCCATCTTCTCCCACTGGGCTTCCTCTCATCACCATATTTGGTAGTGAGAGGAAACGCCGACCAGGATGCTTCACATTTATACATCATGTGAAACATCTGGCTCATTACTGAATCTGTGCAGTACTTCCCAACCCTCTCCTCGGGGACCACCAGACATTCCACATATTTGTTTTAGCCCTGAATTGGCACAAAAAGCTTCTTTCTCTATAATTTTGTGCACAAATTTGTTTACCTCCCTGTTAGTGAGCATTTCTCCTTCGCCAAGATAATCCATCCACCTAACAGGTGTGGCATATCAAGAAGCTGACTAAACAACACAGGTGCACCTTGTGCTGGGGACAATAAAAGGTCACTCTAAAATGTGCGGTTTTACCACACAACAGAATGCCACAGATGTCTCAGTTTGAGGGAGCGTGCAGTAAGGGTTTTCTGTTAGCCGGTAATTGCCGGCTTTTGGCCGATGAAATAAATTAAAAGCTGATAAATATAATCGTAGCCGGCCAAATTCTCTGGGGCTGCCCATCATGCACCCTGATTTCACGCTTCAGCACCATTCTCTCACTCCTTGCTCGCTGCCTGATCGTGTGCCTGCTGCTGAGGACAGGGAGAGAAGAGCCTTGGCCGAGCCTAATGTTGATTGCGAAGATGGAGGCCTTTTTCCTTGAAGTAAAATCTAAGTCAGAGAGTATGCCTACAGTGAAAAGCCCATGTATGGACACATTTTAATATGTAGTGGACAAAGATGAGAAAAGCGTTAGCATGGCCAAATGCAGGCTACTGTGAAACTCACCATTCAGGTAGGATGTCATTTTTAAACTTTTGTTTATTTATTTTAATTGTTATTGTCGGCAAATGTGTTTTGTTTCATTCTGTTGAGACATTTTCAATGTATGCTCAGTATTTAGTTCAAGCTAATGATGGGTTAGGCCATGTCTGAATATTTTATGTCTGTTACCACTGATAACCTGAATGACCCTAGAAAGTTTTGGAAGGCTATTAAGTCTATGTCTGGTAACAGTAATGTTAATGAATTACCGTCATGTGTTTTGAAGGACTCTGTTGCTGTATATGACAAAACTGAAATGCGGAATTGTTTCAATGAGCACTTTGTATCATCTGGTAGACTGTTTGATTCAGTGTCCTCTGTACAACCCTGTGTGGATGAACCAGTGAGAGCTGGTCAAACTTTTAGCCATTCTCAGTGCAGGTGGTACATAAAGCCCTGAAATCCTTAGATCAGAGAAAGCCTGCAGGTCCTGATCTTCTTGATCCCTGCTTTTTAAATCTGGCAGCTGATTTCATAGCTGAACCATTTATATCTCTGTTCAATCTAACCCTGGAATGTAATGAAATTCCAAAGATCTGGAAATCAGCATTTGTCCTACCACTTTTAAAAGGGGGAGATCCAACTCTTTTAAATAATTATAGGCCAATCTCAAAGCTGTCACCCCTGGTGAAAATACTTGAAACCCTTGTGAGTGAACAGCTAAAATAGTTTTTATTTACTAACTCTATTTTATCAATGTACCAATCGGGCTTCAGGAAGAAGCATAGCCCAATTACAGCAGCCATGAAGGTTTTAAATGATATCACTCAAGCCATTGACAAAAAACAGCACTGTGTCTCACTTTTTATTGATCTCTCTAAGGCTTTTGATACAGTTGATCATGCTATACTAAGGCAGAGATTGTCGAGTGTAGGTCTTTCGGAGCATGCAGTTGCATGGTTTGCTAACTATCTGTCTGATAGAACTCAGTGCACTCAATTTGATGGGCTTATGTCTGTTAAATTGTCTGTCTTGAAAGGTGAGCCCCAAGGCTCTGTACTTGGTCCTCTCTTATTCACTATTTATATAAATGATTTAGACAAAAATGTCCCAAATGCACAACTTCATTTTTATGCTGATGATACTGTTATTTACTGTTGTGCCTCGTCTCTTACAAAAGCTTTCCAGAACTTGCAAACTGCTTTTTATACTGTTCAACATACCTTGTGTTAATTGAAGCTTATCCTCAATACTGACAAAACTAAACTAATGTTGTTTTCTAATGCAAGAAATAGACCTCTGAACCTACCACTTATTACTTACTACCTGTCAGGGCAAGGAGACTGAGGTTGTAACCTCATATAAATATATTGGATACTACCTGTCAGGGCAAGGAGACTGAGGTTGTAACCTCATATAAATATCTTGGATACTACCTGGCAGGGCAAGGAGACTGAGGTTGTAACCTCATATAAATATCTTGGAATTTTAATTGATGACGGCCTCTCTTTTAAAATGCATATTAAAATATGAAATATGGATTTTATTTTAGGAATAAGGCCCGTTTTTCTTTTGAAGCCAGAAGGAGGCTAGTATCAGCTACATTTATGCCTTTACTAGACTATGGGGATATTTTATATATGAATGCTTCCGCTCAGTGTTTGAGATCAATTGACACTCTTTACCATGGCACTTTGAGATTTATTTTAAACTGCAAAACCCTTACGCACCACTGAGTTGGCTGGCCTTCTCTAGTCACTCGTAGGCTTAGGCACTGGTATACTTGTATTTACAAAGCCATTTTGGGATTACTACCTTTTTATTTGGGCATTTTTATTGTTCAGAAATGTGGTGGGTCGTCTCTTCGTTCGCTGGACTTTATCCTGCTAACTTGTCCAAATGTCCGAACTGAATTTGGTAAAAGGGTCCTCTGCACCATCGTCTTGGAACACCTTACAAAATACTTTTAAACTGGAAGAACTTGTCCTGATTGGTGTTTTTAAATCACTGATGAAGGATTTTGAGGCCGATTCCCTGACCTGACAATGTTTTTAATTTGCTGTTTTATACTCTTGTGAATTCAATGGTTTTTACTAGATTACTTGTAGTTTTTCATGTTGTCTGTCTGTAATTTCTTTGTAATGACTTGGTGCTGCCTATCTTGGCCAGGGCGCTCTTGAAAAATAGATTTTAATCTCATTAACCTTCCTGGTTAAATAAAGGTTAAATAAAAAATAAAAAAATAAGTAGGCCTGTTGTCAAAGAAATAGTCTATCACTGTCATTTATTGGGTACGGTAGGTACTAGTCTTTCTTGGTCATTGCTGCAATATAGCCTGTTCCAAACTTTAGTGAAGGTAATATATATATATATACCCCTGAACCCACTGTTCCCTGGTAGGCCGTCATTGTAAAGAAGAAATTGTTCTTAACTGACTTGCCTCGTTAAATAAAGGTTAAATAAATTAAAAATAAAGAAACTGCCTTGTTCAGGGCAGAAGGACATTCTCAGGGATTTGATCCAGCAACCTTTCGGTTACTGACCCAACGCTCTAACCACTAGGCTACCTGCCGGCCCAGGTTGTCCGGTGCCAATTTGACTAACGGCGCCCTGGGGTGTGTGTACCTTTCATCCCAGCAGTGTTGTAGGTCTGTGCAGTAAGGGGTCGGTCATGTGACCCCTGTTCCAGGATCTCATTGGGCGGCTCGGCACTGCCGTCTAACCTGAGGAACACAGAATGATTTAAGTTCATATACTGTATAACATTTAACAGACACTTTTATCCAAAGCTACTTTCAATGAATACATATGTGTGGCCCGAGCAGGAATGGAGCCCACGACCCTGGCATTGAAGAATGGAGCCCAGGACCGTGCGTTGTTTCATCAATGTGTCACCTGTGTTGTTTCAGTGTTACCTGTGTTGTTTCAGTGTTACCTGTGTTGTTTCACTGTTACCTGTGTTGTTTCATCAGTGTGTTACCTGTGTTGTTTCAGTGCTACCTGTGTTGTTTCAGTGTTACCTGTGTTGTTTCGCTGTTACCTGTGTTGTTTCACCAGTGTGCTACCTGTGTTGTTTCATCAGTGTGTTACCTGTGTTGTTTCAGTGTTACCTGTGTTGTTTCACCAGTGTGTTACCTGTGTTGTTTCAGTGTTACCTGTGTTGTTTCACCAGTGTGTTACCTGTGTTGTTTCAGTGTTAACTGTGTTGTTTCAGTGTTACCTGTGTTGTTTCATTAGTGTGTTACCTGTGTTGTTTCATCAGTGTGTTGCCTGTGTTGTTTCAGTGTTACCTGTGTTGTTTCAGTGTTACCTGTGTTGTTTCAGTGCTACCTGTGTTGTTTCAGTGTTACCTGTGTTGTTTCAGTGTTACCTGTGTTGTTTCATCAGTGTGTTGCCTGTGTTGTTTCAGTGTTACCTGTGTTGTTTCATTAGTGTGTTATCTGTGTTGTTTCAGTGTTACCTGTGTTGTTTCATCAGTGTGTTACCTGTGTTGTTTCATTAGTGTGTTACCTGTGTTGTTTCAGTGTTAACTGTGTTGTTTCAGTGTTACCTGTGTTGTTTCAGTGTTACCCGTGTTGTTTCAGTGTTACCTGTGTCGTTTCATTAGTGTGTTACCTGTGTTGTTTCATTAGTGTGTTACCTGTGTTGTTTCGCTGTTACCTGTGTTGTTTCACCAGTGTGTTACCTGTGTTGTTTCATCAGTGTGTTGCCTGTGTTGTTTCGCTGTTACCTGTGTTGTTTCATTAGTGTGTTACCTGTGTTGTTTCATCAGTGTGTTGCCTGTGTTGTTTCAGTGTTACCTGTGTTGTTTCAGTGTTACCTGTGTTGTTTCAGTGCTACCTGTGTTGTTTCAGTGTTACCTGTGTTGTTTCAGTGTTACCTGTGTTGTTTCATTAGTGTGTTACCTGTGTTGTTTCATCAGTGTGTTGGCTGTGTTGTTTCAGTGTTACCTGTGTTGTTTCAGTGTTACCCGTGTTGTTTCAGTGTTACCTGTGTCGTTTCATTAGTGTGTTACCTGTGTTGTTTCAGTGTTACCTGTGTTGTTTCAGTGTTACCTGTGTTGTTTCAGTGTTACCTGTGTTGTTTCATCAGTGTGTTACCTGTGTTGTTTCAGTGTTACCTGTGTTGTTTCAGTGTTACCTGTGTTGTTTCGGTGTTACTTGTGTTGTTTCAGTGTTACCTGTGTTGTTTCAGTGTTACCTGTGTTGTTTCGGTGTTACTTGTGTTGTTTCAGTGTTACCTGTGTTGTTTCATCAGTGTGTTTGTTACCTGTGTTGTTTCATTAGTGTGTTACCTGTGTTGTTTCAGTGTTACCTGTGTTGTTTCAGTGTTACCTGTGTTGTTTGTGTTACCTGTGTTGTTTCAGTGTTACCTGTGTTGTTTCATCAGTGTGTTACCTGTGTTGTTTCAGTGTTACCTGTGTTGTTTCAGTGTTACCTGTGTTGTTTCAGTGTTACTTGTGTTGTTTCAGTGTTACCTGTGTTGTTTCATCAGTGTGTTACCTGTGTTGTTTCAGTGTTACCTGTGTTGTTTCATCAGGGTACACTCTCCCCCCTCCTGTGGGTCCAGGTTATAGAGGTACAGATATCCATCAGCTGCAGCTACCAGGAGACGAGGAATCTTTTGGATCCTACACACACACACACACACAAACTTGAATCAGACTCATCTGACTGTGTGTGCGCTTCCCAGCGTGTGAGTGTTAGAGCTTGGCGATATCTGCAAAAAGTTAGCACGATAAATTGACCCATTTAGCTGAATAACGACTAATACATTAATACTACACTATTATTAATACAACACTATTATTAATACAACACTATTATTAATACAACACTATTATTAATACAACACTATTATTAATACAACACTATTATTAATACAACACTATTATTAATACAACACTATTATTAATACAACACTATTATTAATACAACACTATTATTATTACAACACTATTATTATTACAACACTATTATTATTACAACACTATATAACAACACTATTATTAATACAACACTATTATTAATACAACACTATTATTAATACAACACTATTATTATTACAACACTATATAACAACACTATTATTAATACAACACTATTATTAATACAACACTATATAACAACACTATTATTAATACAACACTATTATTAATACAACACTATTATTAATACAACACTATATAACAACACTATTATTAATACAACACTATTATTATAACACTATTATTAATACAACACTATTATTACAACACTATTATTAATACAACACTATTATTATTACAACACTATTATTAATACAACACTATTATTATTACAACACTATTATTAATATAACACTATTATTATTACAACACTATATAACAACACTATTATTAATACAACACTATTATTAATACAACACTATTATTAATACAACACTATTATTAATACAACACTATTATTAATACAACACTATTATTATTACAACACTATTATTAATACAACACTATTATTAATACAACACTATTATTATTACAACACTATTATTAATACAACACTATTATTAATACAACACTATTATTAATACAACACTATTATTAATACAACACTATTATTAATACAACACTATATAACAACACTATTATTAATACAACACTATATAACAACACTATTATTATTACAACACTATTATTAATAAAACACTATTATTAATACAACACTATTATTAATACAACACTATTATTAATACAACACTATTATTAATACAACACTATTATTAATACAACACTATTATTAATACAACACTATTATTAATACAACACTATATAACAACACTATTATTAATACAACACTATTATTATTAAAACACTATTATTAATACAACACTATTATTAATACAACACTATTATTAATACAACACTATTATTATTACAACACTATTATTAATACAACACTATTATTAATACAACACTATTATTAATACAACACTATTATTAATACAACACTATTATTATTACAACACTATTATTAATACAACACTATTATTATTAAAACACTATTATTAATACAACACTATTATTAATACAACACTATTATTAATACAACACTATTATTAATACAACACTATTATTATTAAAACACTATTATTAATACAACACTATTATTAATACAACACTATTATTAATACAACACTATTATTAATACAACACTATTATTAATACAACACTATTATTAATACAACACTATTATTATAACAACACTATTATTAATACAACACTATTATTATTAAAACACTATTATTAATACAACACTATTATTAATACAACACTATTATTAATACAACACTATTATTAATACAACACTATTATTAATACAACACTATTATTATTACAACACTATTATTAATACAACACTATTATTAATACAACACTATTATTATTACAACACTATTATTATTACAACACTATTATTAATACAACACTATTATTAATACAACACTATTATTATTACAACACTATTATTATTACAACACTATTATTATTACAACACTATTATTAATACAACACTATTATTATTAAAACACTATATAACAACACTATTATTATTACAACACTATTATTAATACAACACTATTATTATTACAACACTATTATTAATACAACACTATTATTATTAAAACACTATATAACAACACTATTATTATTACAACACTATTATTAATACAACACTATTATTATAACAACACTTATTATTATTACAACACTATTATTATTACAACACTATTATTATTACAACACTATTATTAATACAACACTATTATTATTAAAACACTATATAACAACACTATTATTATTACAACACTATTATTAATACAACACTATTATTATAACAACACTTATTATTATTACAACACTATTATTAATACAACACTATTATTATTACAACACTATTATTAATACAACACTATTATTATTACAACACTATTATTAATACAACACTATTATTAATACAACACTATTATCATTACAACACTATATAACAACACTATTATTATAACAACACTATTATTATTACAACACTATTATTATTACAACACTATTATTAATACAACACTATTATTAATACAACACTATTATTATAACAACACTTATTATTAATACAACACTATTATTATAACAACACTATTATTATTACAACACTATTATTAATACAACACTATTATTATAACAACACTATTATTATAACAACACTATTATTAATACAACACTATTATTATTACAACACTATTATTATTACAACACTATTATTAATACAACACTATTATTAATACAACACTATTATTATAACAACACTTATTATTAATACAACACTATTATTATAACAACACTATTATTATTACAACACTATTATTAATACAACACTATTATTATAACAACACTTATTATTAATACAACACTATTATTAATACAACACTATTATTAATACAACACTATTATTAATACAACACTATTATTAATACAACACTATTATTATTACAACACTATTATTATTACAACACTATTATTAATACAACACTATTATTATAACAACACTTATTATTAATACAACACTATTATTAATACAACACTATTATTAATACAACACAATTATTAATACAACACTATTATTAATACAACACTATTATTAATACAACACTATTATTAATACAACACTATTATTAATACAACACTATTATTAATACAACACTATTATTAATACAACACTATTATTAATACAACACTATTATTAATACAACACTATTATTATAACAACACTATTATTATTACAACACTATTATTAATACAACACTATTATTATAACAACACTATTATTAATCCAACACTATTATTAATACAACACTATTATTAATACAACACTATTATTAATACAACACTATTATTAATACAACACTATTATTAATACAACACTATTATTAATACAACACTATTATTAATACAACACTATTATTAATACAACACTATTATTAATACAACACTATATAACAACACTATTATTATAACACTATTATTAATACAACACTATATAACAACACTATTATTAATACAACACTATTATTAATACAACACTATTATTAATACAACACTATATAACAACACTATTATTATAACACTATTATTAATACAACACTATATAACAACACTATTATTAATACAACACTATTATTAATACAACACTATTATTATTACAACACTATTATTAATACAACACTATATAACAACACTATTATTAATACAACACTATTATTAATACAACACTATTATTATAACAACACTATTATTATAACACTATTATTGTTAGAACACTATATAACAACACTATTATTAATACAACACTATTATTATAACAACACTATTATTATAACACTATTATTGTTAGAACACTATATAACAACACTATTATTAATCCAACACTATTATTAATCCAACACTATTATTAATACAACACTATTATTATTACAACACTATTATTAATACAACACTATTATTAATACAACACTATTATTATTACAACACTATTATTAATACAACACTATTATTAATACAACACTATTATTAATACAACACTATTATTAATACAACACTATTATTAATACAACACTATTATTAATACAACACTATTATTAATACAACACTATTATTAATACAACACTATTATTATTACAACACTATTATTAATACAACACTATTATTAATACAACACTATTATTAATACAACACTATTATTATTACAACACTATTATTAATACAACACTATTATTATTACAACACTATTATCATTACAATGCTATATTATTATTCACAGTTACTTTCCAAAAGGCCGACCTGTCCGTTAACAGGAGGGCTCTAGGCCGACTTCTCTGTTAACGGGAGGGCTCTATGCCGACTTCTCTGTTAACGGGAGGGCTCGAGGCCGACTTCTCCGTTAATGGGAGGGCTCTAGGCCGACTTCTCCATTAAAGGAAGGGCTCTAGGCCGACTTCTCCATTAAAGGAAGGGCTCTAGGCCGACTTCTCCATTAAAGGAAGGGCTCTAGGCCGACTTCTCCGTTATCGGAAGGGCTCGAGGCCGACTTCTCCGTTAATGAGAGGGCTCTAGGCCGACTTCTCTGTTAACGGGAGGGCTCGAGGCCGACTTCTCCGTTATCGGGAGGGCTCGAGGCCGACTTCTCCGTTAATGAGAGGGCTCTAGGCCGACTTCTCCGTTATCGGGAGGGCTCGAGGCCGACTTCTCCGTTAAAGGGAGGGCTCTAGGCCGACTTGTCTGTTTTAACGTGGAAGGGGTCTAGGCTGACTTCTCCGTTAACGGGAGGGCTCTAGCCCGACTTGTCCGTTTTAACGGGGAGGGCTCAAGTCCGACCTGTCCGTTTTAACGTGGGAGGGCTCGAGGCCGACCTCTCCGTTTTAACGTGGGAGGGCTCTAGGCAGACTTGTCAGTTTAACGGGGAGGGATCGAGGCCGACCTGTCCGTTTTAACGTGGGAGGGCTTTAGGCCGACTTGTCCGTTAACGGGAGGGCTCTAGGCCGACTTCTCTGTTAATGGGAGGGCTCTAGGCCGACTTCTCAGTTATCGGGAGGGCTCGAGGCCGACTTCTCCGTTAAAGGGAGGGCTCTAGGCCGACTTGTCCGTTTTAACGTGGAAGGGCTCTAGGCTGACTTGTCCGTTTTAACGTGGGAGGGCTCTAGGCCGACTTGTCCATTTTAACGGGGAGGACTCTAGGCCGACTTCTCCGTTAACGGGAGGGCTCTAGGCCGACTTGTCCGTTTTAACGGGGAGGGCTCTAGGCCGACTTCTCCATTAAAGGAAGGGCTCGAGGCCGACTTCTCCGTTAACGGGAGGGCTCTAGGCCGACGTCTCCATTAACGGGAGGGCTCTAGGCCGACTTCTCCGTTAAAGGGAGGGCTCTATGCCGACTTCTCCGTTAAAGGGAGGGCTCTAGGCCGACTTCTCCGTTAACGGGAGGGCTCGAGGCCGACTTCTCCGTTAACGGGAGGGCTCTAGGCCGACTTCTCCGTTAATGGGAGGGCTCTAGGCCGACTTCTCCGTTAAAGGGAGGGCTCTAGGCCGACGTCTCCATTAACGGGAGGGCTCTAGGCCGACGTCTCCATTAACGGGAGGGCTCTAGGCCGACTTCTCCGTTAATGGGAGGGCTCTAGGCCGACTACTCCATTAACGGGAGGGCTCTAGGCCGACTTCTCCGTTAAAGGGAGGGCTCGAGGCCGACTTCTCCGTTAACGGGAGGGCTCTAGGCCGACTTCTCCGTTAACGGGAGGGCTCTAGGCCGACTTCTCCGTTAATGGGAGGGCTCTAGGCCGACTTCTCCGTTAATGGGAGGGGACTAGGCCGACTTGTCCGTTTTAACGCGGGAGGGCTCGAGGCCGACCTGTCCGTTTAATGGAGAGGGCTCTAGGCCGACTTGTCCGTTTTAACGTGGGAGGGCTCGAGGCCGACCTGTCCGTTTTAACGTGGGAGGGCTCTAGGCAGACTTGTCCGTTTAACGGGGAGGGATCGAGGCCGACCTGTCCGTTTTAACGTGGGAGGGCTCGAGGCCGACTTGTCCGTGTTAACGCGGGAGGGCTCGAGGCCGACCTGTCCGTTTAATGGAGAGGGCTCTAGGCCGACTTGTCCGTTTTAACGTGGGAGGGCTCGAGGCCGACTTGTCCGTTTTAACGCGGGAGGGCTCGAGGCCGACCTGTCCGTTTAATGGAGAGGGCTCTAGGCCGACTTGTCCGTTTTAACGTGGGAGGGCTCGAGGCAGACTTGTCCGTTTTAACGGGGAGGGCTCTAGGCCGACTTCTCCATTAAAGGAAGGGCTCGAGGCCGACTTCTCCGTTAACGGGAGGTCTCTAGGCCGACTTCTCCATTAACGGGAGGGCTCTAGGCCGACTTCTCCGTTAACGGGAGGGCTCTAGGCCGACTTCTCCGTTAAAGGGAGGGCTCTATGCCGACTTGTCCGTTTTAACGGGGAGGGCTCTAGGCCGACTTCTCCATTAAAGGAAGGGCTCGAGGCCGACTTCTCCGTTAACGGGAGGGCTCTAGGCCGACTTCTCCATAAACGGGAGGGCTCTAGGCCGACTTCTCTGTTAAAGGGAGGGCTCTATGCCGACCTGTCCGTTTTAACGTGGGAGGGTTCTAGGCAGACTTGTCGGCCTCGATCCCTCCCCGTTAAACGGACAAGTCGGCCTCGAGCCCTCCCACGTTAAAACGGACAAGTCGGCCTCGAGCCCTCCCACGTTAAAACGGACAGGTCGGCCTCGATCCCTCCCCGTTAAACGGACCCGTCCGTTTTAACGTGGGAGGGCTCGAGGCCGACTTGTCCGTTTTAACGTGGGCGGGCTCGAGGCCGACTTGTCCGTTTAAACGGGGAGGGCTCTAGGCCGACTTTTCCATTAAAGGAAGGGCTCGAGGCCGACTTCTCCGTTGACGGGAGGGCTCTAGGCCGACTTCTCCGTTAAAGGGAGGGCTCTATGCCGACTTGTCCGTTTTAACGGGGAGGGCTCTAGGCCGACTTCTCCATTAAAGGAAGGGCTCGAGGCCGACTTCTCCGTTAACGGGAGGGCTCTAGGCCGACTTCTCCGTTAATTGGAGGGCTCTAGGCCGACTTCTCCGTTAACGGGAGGGCTCTAGGCCGACTTCTCCGTAAACGGGAGGGCTCTATGCCGACCTGTCCGTTTTAACGTGGGAGGGTTCTAGGCAGACTTGTCGGCCTCGATCCCTCCCCGTTAAACGGACAAGTCGGCCTCGAGCCCTCCCACGTTAAAACGGACAAGTCGGCCTCGAGCCCTCCCACGTTAAAACGGACAGGTCGGCCTCGATCCCTCCCCGTTAAACGGACCTGTCCGTTTTAACGTGGGAGGGCTCGAGGCCGACTTGTCCGTTTTAACGTGGGAGGGCTCGAGGCCGACTTGTCCGTTTAAACGGGGAGGGCTCTAGGCCGACTTTTCCATTAAAGGAAGGGCTCGAGGCCGACTTCTCCGTTGACGGGAGGGCTCTAGGCCGACTTCTCCGTAAACGGGAGGGCTCTAGGCCGACTTCTCCGTTAATGGGAGGGCTCTAGGCCGACTTCTCCATAAACGGGAGGGCTCTAGGCCGACTTCTCCGTTAACGGGAGGGCTCTAGGCCGACTTCTCTGTTAAAGGGAGGGCTCTATGCCGACCTGTCCGTTTTAACGTGGGAGGGTTCTAGGCAGACTTGTCGGCCTCGATCCCTCCCCGTTAAACGGACAAGTCGGCCTCGAGCCCTCCCACGTTAAAACGGACAAGTCGGCCTCGAGCCCTCCCACGTTAAAACGGACAGGTCGGCCTCGATCCCTCCCCGTTAAACGGACCTGTCCGTTTTAACGTGGGAGGGCTCTATGCCGACTTGTCCGTTTTAACGGGGAGGGCTCTAGGCCGACTTCTCCATTAAAGGAAGGGCTCGAGGCCGACTTCTCCGTTAACGGGAGGGCTCTAGGCCGACTTCTCCGTTAATTGGAGGGCTCTAGGCCGACTTCTCCGTTAACGGGAGGGCTCTAGGCCGACTTCTCCGTTAACGGGAGGGCTCTAGGCCGACTTCTCCGTTAATGAGAGGGCTCTAGGCCGACTTCTCCGTTAACGGGAGGGCTCTAGGCCGACTTCTCTGTTAAAGGGAGGGCTCTATGCCGACTTGTCCGTTTTAACGGGGAGGGCTCTAGGCCGACTTCTCCGTTAATGGGAGGGCTCGAGGCCGACCTGTCCGTTTTAACGTGGGAGGGCTCTAGGCCGACTTGTCCGTTTTAACGTGGGAGGGCTTGAGGCCGACCTGTCCGTTTAATGGAGAGGGCACTAGGCCGACTTGTCCGTTTTAACGTGGGAGGGCTCGAGGCCGACTTCTCCGTTAACGGGAGGGCTCTAGGCCGACTTCTCCGTTAATGGGAGGGCTCTAGGCCGACTTCTCCGTTATCGGGAGGGCTCGAGGCCGACTTCTCCGTTAAAGGGAGGGCTCTAGGCCGACTTGTCCGTTTTAACGTGGAAGGGCTCTAGGCTGACTTGTCCGTTTTAACGTGGGAGGGCTCTAGGCCGACTTCTCCGTTAACGGGAGGGCTCTAGGCCGACTTCTCCGTTAACGGGAAAGCTCTAGGCCGACTTCTCCGTTAACGGGAGGGCTCTAGGCCGACTTCTCCGTTAACGGGAAAGCTCTAGGCCGACTTCTCCGTTAACGGGAGGGCTCGAGGCCGACTACTCCGTTAGTGGGAGGGCTCTAGCCCGACTTGTCCGTTTTAACGGGGAGGGCTCGAGTCCGACCTGTCCGTTTTAACGTGGGAGGGCTCGAGGCCGACCTGTCCGTTTTAACGTGGGAGGGCTCGAGGCAGACTTGTCCGTTTAACGGGGAGGGATCGAGGCCGACCTGTCCGTTTTAACGTGGGAGGGCTCGAGGCCGACTTGTCCGTTTTAACGCGGGAGGGCTCGAGGCCGACCTGTCCGTTTAATGGAGAGGGCTCTAGGCCGACTTGTCCGTTTTAACGTGGGAGGGCTCGAGGCCGACTTGTCCGTTTTAACGGGGAGGGCTCTAGGCCGACTTCTCCATTAAAGGAAGGGCTCGAGGCCGACTTCTCCGTTAACGGGAGGTCTCTAGGCCGACTTCTCCATTAACGGGAGGGCTCTAGGCCGACTTCTTCGTTAACGGGAGGGCTCTAGGCCGACTTCTCCGTTAAAGGGAGGGCTCTATGCCGACTTGTCCGTTTTAACGGGGAGGGCTCTAGGCCGACTTCTCCATTAAAGGAAGGGCTCGAGGCCGACTTCTCCGTTAACGGGAGGGCTCTAGGCCGACTTCTCCGTTAACGGGAGGGCTCTAGGCCGACTTCTCCGTTAAAGGGAGGGCTCTATGCCGACTTGTCCGTTTTAACGGGGAGGGCTCTAGGCCGACTTCTCCATTAAAGGAAGGGCTCTAGGCCGACTTCTCCATAAACGGGAGGGCTCTAGGCCGACTTCTCCGTTAACGGGAGGGCTCTAGGCCGACTTCTCTGTTAAAGGGAGGGCTCTATGCCGACCTGTCCGTTTTAACGTGGGAGGGTTCTAGGCAGACTTGTCGGCCTCGATCCCTCCCCGTTAAACGGACCTGTCCGTTTTAACGTGGGAGGGCTCGAGGCCGACTTGTCCGTTTTAACGTGGGAGGGCTCGAGGCCGACTTGTCCGTTTAAACGGGGAGGGCTCTAGGCCGACTTTTCCATTAAAGGAAGGGCTCGAGGCCGACTTCTCCGTTGACGGGAGGGCTCTAGGCCGACTTCTCCGTAAACGGGAGGGCTCTAGGCCGACTTCTCCGTTAATGGGAGGGCTCTAGGCCGACTTCTCCATAAACGGGAGGGCTCTAGGCCGACTTCTCCGTTAACGGGAGGGCTCTAGGCCGACTTCTCTGTTAAAGGGAGGGCTCTATGCCGACCTGTCCGTTTTAACGTGGGAGGGTTCTAGGCAGACTTGTCGGCCTCGATCCCTCCCCGTTAAACGGACAAGTCGGCCTCGAGCCCTCCCACGTTAAAACGGACAAGTCGGCCTCGAGCCCTCCCACGTTAAAACGGACAGGTCGGCCTCGATCCCTCCCCGTTAAACGGACCTGTCCGTTTTAACGTGGGAGGGCTCTATGCCGACTTGTCCGTTTTAACGGGGAGGGCTCTAGGCCGACTTCTCCATTAAAGGAAGGGCTCGAGGCCGACTTCTCCGTTAACGGGAGGGCTCTAGGCCGACTTCTCCGTTAATTGGAGGGCTCTAGGCCGACTTCTCCGTTAACGGGAGGGCTCTAGGCCGACTTCTCCGTTAACGGGAGAGCTCTAGGCCGACTTCTCCGTTAATGAGAGGGCTCTAGGCCGACTTCTCCGTTAACGGGAGGGCTCTAGGCCGACTTCTCTGTTAAAGGGAGGGCTCTATGCCGACTTGTCCGTTTTAACGGGGAGGGCTCTAGGCCGACTTCTCCGTTAATGGGAGGGCTCGAGGCCGACCTGTCCGTTTTAACGTGGGAGGGCTCTAGGCCGACTTGTCCGTTTTAACGTGGGAGGGCTTGAGGCCGACCTGTCCGTTTAATGGAGAGGGCACTAGGCCGACTTGTCCGTTTTAACGTGGGAGGGCTCGAGGCCGACTTCTCCGTTAACGGGAGGGCTCTAGGCCGACTTCTCCGTTAATGGGAGGGCTCTAGGCCGACTTCTCCGTTATCGGGAGGGCTCGAGGCCGACTTCTCCGTTAAAGGGAGGGCTCTAGGCCGACTTGTCCGTTTTAACGTGGAAGGGCTCTAGGCTGACTTGTCCGTTTTAACGTGGGAGGGCTCTAGGCCGACTTGTCCATTTTAACGGGGAGGACTCTAGGCCGACTTCTCCGTTAACGGGAGGGCTCTAGGCCGACTTCTCCGTTAACGGGAAAGCTCTAGGCCGACTTCTCCGTTAACGGGAGGGCTCTAGGCCGACTTCTCCGTTAACGGGAAAGCTCTAGGCCGACTTCTCCGTTAACGGGAGGGCTCGAGGCCGACTACTCCGTTAGTGGGAGGGCTCTAGCCCGACTTGTCCGTTTTAACGGGGAGGGCTCGAGTCCGACCTGTCCGTTTTAACGTGGGAGGGCTCGAGGCCGACCTGTCCGTTTTAACGTGGGAGGGCTCGAGGCAGACTTGTCCGTTTAACGGGGAGGGATCGAGGCCGACCTGTCCGTTTTAACGTGGGAGGGCTCGAGGCCGACTTGTCCGTTTTAACGCGGGAGGGCTCGAGGCCGACCTGTCCGTTTAATGGAGAGGGCTCTAGGCCGACTTGTCCGTTTTAACGTGGGAGGGCTCGAGGCCGACTTGTCCGTTTTAACGGGGAGGGCTCTAGGCCGACTTCTCCATTAAAGGAAGGGCTCGAGGCCGACTTCTCCGTTAACGGGAGGTCTCTAGGCCGACTTCTCCATTAACGGGAGGGCTCTAGGCCGACTTCTTCGTTAACGGGAGGGCTCTAGGCCGACTTCTCCGTTAAAGGGAGGGCTCTATGCCGACTTGTCCGTTTTAACGGGGAGGGCTCTAGGCCGACTTCTCCATTAAAGGAAGGGCTCGAGGCCGACTTCTCCGTTAACGGGAGGGCTCTAGGCCGACTTCTCCGTTAACGGGAGGGCTCTAGGCCGACTTCTCCGTTAAAGGGAGGGCTCTATGCCGACTTGTCCGTTTTAACGGGGAGGGCTCTAGGCCGACTTCTCCATTAAAGGAAGGGCTCTAGGCCGACTTCTCCATAAACGGGAGGGCTCTAGGCCGACTTCTCCGTTAACGGGAGGGCTCTAGGCCGACTTCTCTGTTAAAGGGAGGGCTCTATGCCGACCTGTCCGTTTTAACGTGGGAGGGTTCTAGGCAGACTTGTCGGCCTCGATCCCTCCCCGTTAAACGGACAAGTCGGCCTCGAGCCCTCCCACGTTAAAACGGAAAAGTCGGCCTCGAGCCCTCCCACGTTAAAACGGACAGGTCGGCCTCGATCCCTCCCCGTTAAACTGACAAGTCTGCCTAGAGCCCTCCCACGTTAAAACGGACAGGTCGGCCTCGATCCCTCCCCGTTAAACGGACCTGTCCGTTTTAACGTGGGAGGGCTCGAGGCCGACTTGTCCGTTTTAACGTGGGAGGGCTCGAGGCCGACTTGTCCGTTTAAACGGGGAGGGCTCTAGGCCGACTTTTCCATTAAAGGAAGGGCTCGAGGCCGACTTCTCCGTTGACGGGAGGGCTCTAGGCCGACTTCTCCGTTAACGGGAGGGCTCTAGGCCGACTTCTCCGTTAAAGGGAGGGCTCTATGCCGACTTGTCCGTTTTAACGGGGAGGGCTCTAGGCCGACTTCTCCATTAAAGGAAGGGCTCGAGGCCGACTTCTCCGTTAATGAGAGGGCTCTAGGCCGACTTCTCCGTTAACGGGAGGGCTCTAGGCCGACTTCTCTGTTAAAGGGAGGGCTCTATGCCGACTTGTCCGTTTTAACGGGGAGGGCTCTAGGCCGACTTCTCCGTTAATGGGAGGGCTCGAGGCCGACCTGTCCGTTTTAACGTGGGAGGGCTCTAGGCCGACTTGTCCGTTTTAACGTGGGAGGGCTTGAGGCCGACCTGTCCGTTTAATGGAGAGGGCACTAGGCCGACTTGTCCGTTTTAACGTGGGAGGGCTCGAGGCCGACTTCTCCGTTAACGGGAGGGCTCTAGGCCGACTTCTCCGTTAATGGGAGGGCTCTAGGCCGACTTCTCCGTTATCGGGAGGGCTCGAGGCCGACTTCTCCGTTAAAGGGAGGGCTCTAGGCCGACTTGTCCGTTTTAACGTGGAAGGGCTCTAGGCTGACTTGTCCGTTTTAACGTGGGAGGGCTCTAGGCCGACTTGTCCATTTTAACGGGGAGGACTCTAGGCCGACTTCTCCGTTAACGGGAGGGCTCTAGGCCGACTTCTCCGTTAACGGGAGGGCTCGAGGCCGACTACTCTGTTAAAGGGAGGGCTCGAGGCCGACTTGTCCGTTTTAACGGGGAGGGCTCTAGGCCGACTTCTCCGTTAATGGGAGGGCTCGAGGCCGACAATTTCCATTTTAACGGGGAGGGATCGAAGCCGACCTGTCCGTTTTAACGTGGGAGGGCTCTAGGCCGACTTGTCCGTTTTAACGCGGGAGGGCTCGAGGCCGACCTGTCTGTTTAATGGAGAGGGCTCGAAGCCGACTTGTCCATTTTAACGGGGAGGGCTCTAGGCCGACTTTTCCATTAAAGGAAGGGCTCGAGGCCGACTTCTCCGTTGACGGGAGGGCTCTAGGCCGACTTCTCCGTTAACGGGAGGGCTCTAGGCCGACTTCTCCGTTAAAGGGAGGGCTCTATGCCGACTTGTCCGTTTTAACGGGGAGGGCTCTAGGCCGACTTCTCCATTAAAGGAAGGGCTCGAGGCCGACTTCTCCGTTAATGAGAGGGCTCTAGGCCGACTTCTCCGTTAACGGGAGGGCTCTAGGCCGACTTCTCTGTTAAAGGGAGGGCTCTATGCCGACTTGTCCGTTTTAACGGGGAGGGCTCTAGGCCGACTTCTCCGTTAATGGGAGGGCTCGAGGCCGACCTGTCCGTTTTAACGTGGGAGGGCTCTAGGCCGACTTGTCCGTTTTAACGTGGGAGGGCTTGAGGCCGACCTGTCCGTTTAATGGAGAGGGCACTAGGCCGACTTGTCCGTTTTAACGTGGGAGGGCTCGAGGCCGACTTCTCCGTTAATGGGAGGGCTCTAGGCCGACTTCTCCGTTATCGGGAGGGCTCGAGGCCGACTTCTCCGTTATCGGGAGGGCTCGAGGCCGACTTCTCCGTTAAAGGGAGGGCTCTAGGCCGACTTCTCCGTTATCGGGAGGGCTCGAGGCCGACTTCTCCGTTAAAGGGAGGGCTCTAGGCCGACTTGTCCGTTTTAACGTGGAAGGGCTCTAGGCTGACTTGTCCGTTTTAACGTGGGAGGGCTCTAGGCCGACTTGTCCATTTTAACGGGGAGGACTCTAGGCCGACTTCTCCGTTAACGGGAGGGCTCTAGGCCGACTTCTCCGTTAACGGGAGGGCTCTAGGCCGACTTCTCCGTTAACGGGAGGGCTCGAGGCCGACTACTCTGTTAAAGGGAGGGCTCGAGGCCGACTTGTCCGTTTTAACGGGGAGGGCTCTAGGCCGACTTGTCCGTTTTAACGGGGAGGGCTCTAGGCCGACTTCTCCGTTAATGGGAGGGCTCGAGGCCGACAATTTCCATTTTAACGGGGAGGGATTGAAGCCGACCTGTCCGTTTTAACGTAGGAGGGCTCTAGGCCGACTTGTCCGTTTTAACGCGGGAGGGCTCGAGGCCGACCTGTCTGTTTAATGGAGAGGGCTCTAGGCCGACTTGTCCGTTTTAACGTGGGAGGGCTCGAAGCCGACTTGTCCATTTTAACGGGGAGGGCTCTAGGCCGATTTCTCCATTAAAGGAAGGGCTCGAGGCCGACATGTCCGTTTTAACGTGGGAGGGCTCTAGGCCGACTTCTCTGTTAACGGGAGGGCTCTAGGCCGACTTCTCCATTAACGGGAGGGCTCTAGGCCGACTTCTCCGTTAAAGGGAGGGGACTAGGCCGACTTGTCCGTGTTAACGTGGAAGGGCTCTAGGCCGACTTGTCCGTTTTAACATGGGAGGGCTCTAGGCCGACTTCTCCGTTAATGGGAGGGCTCGAGGCCGACAATTTCCATTTTAACGTGGAGGGATCGAGGCCGACCTGTCCGTTTTAACGTGGGAGGGCTCTAGGCCGACTTGTCCGTTTTAACGCGGGAGGGCTTGAGGCCGACCTGTCCGTTTAATGGAGAGGGCTCGAGGCCGACCTATCCGTTTTAACGTGGGAGGGCTCTAGGGAGACTTGTCCGTTTAACGGGGAGGGATCGAGGCCGACCTGTCCGTTTTAACGTGGGAGGGCTCGAGGCCGACTTGTCCGTTTTAACGCGGGAGGGCTCGAGGCCGACCTGTCCGTTTAATGGAGAGGGCTCTAGGCCGACCTGTCCGTTTTAACGTGGGAGGGCTCTAGGCCGACTTCTCTGTTAACGGGAGGGCTCTAGGCCGACTTCTCCATTAACGGGAGGGCTCTAGGCCGACTTCTCCGTTAAAGGGAGGGGACTAGGCCGACTTGTCCGTGTTAACGTGGAAGGTCTCTAGGCCGACTTGTCCGTTTTAACATGGGAGGGCTCTAGGCCGACTTCTCCGTTAATGGGAGGGCTCGAGGCCGACAATTTCCATTTTAACGTGGAGGGATCGAGGCCGACCTGTCCGTTTTAACGTGGGAGGGCTCTAGGCCGACTTGTCCGTTTTAACGCGGGAGGGCTTGAGGCCGACCTGTCCGTTTAATGGAGAGGGCTCGAGGCCGACCTATCCGTTTTAACGTGGGAGGGCTCTAGGGAGACTTGTCCGTTTAACGGGGAGGGATCGAGGCCGACCTGTCCGTTTTAACGTGGGAGGGCTCGAGGCCGACTTGTCCGTTTTAACGCGGGAGGGCTCGAGGCCGACCTGTCCGTTTAATGGAGAGGGCTCTAGGCCGACCTGTCCGTTTTAACGTGGGAGGGCTCTAGGCAGACTTGTCCGTTTAACGGGGAGGGATCGAGGCCGACCTGTCCGTTTTAACGTGGGAGGGCTCGAGGCCGACTTCTCCATTAAAGTAAGGGCTCGAGGCCGACTTGTCCGTTTTAACGTGGGAGGGCTCGAGGCCGACTTCTCCATTAAAGTAAGGGCTCTAGGCCGACTTCTCCGTTAACAGGAGGGCTCGAGGCCGACTTCTCCATTAAAGTAAGGGCTCTAGGCCGACTTCTCCGTTAAAGTAAGGGCTCTAGGCCGACTTCTCCGTTAACGGGAGGGCTCTAGGCCGACTTCTCCGTTAAAGTAAGGGCTCTAGGCCGACTTCTCCGTTAAAGTAAGGGCTCTAGGCCGACTTCTCCGTTAACGGGAGGGCTCTAGGCCGACTTCTCCGTTAAAGTAAGGGCTCTAGGCCGACTTCTCCGTTGACGGGAGGGCTCTAGGCCGACTTCTCCGTTAATGGGAGGGCTCTAGGCCGACTTCTCCGTTAATGGGAGGGCTCTAGGCCGACTTCTCCGTTAATGGGAGGGCTCTAGGCCGACTTCTCCGTTAATGGGAGGGCTCTAGGCCGACTTCTCCGTTAATGGGAGGGCTCTAGGCCGACTTCTCCGTTAATGGGAGGGCTCTATGCTGACTTTTTCCCAGGGAAGACGTTTTAACATGTTCAGGGAATGAATGATGGATAGTTTAATGTGCAACATGATAAAATAGGATCCAGAATGATCAGATTTATTTAGTCTCTTTAGAGATTAATTTGCCTGGCTGTTTTTTTGTGAATACTGGCCTAGGCTATATAATTCACCACCTGAGGAAGTGGGAACTCAAAACACATCAGCTAGATTGCTAACTCAAAATGTGATCGTTGCTCGAACAGTAAATTGTATGTTCTCCAAAAACGTTGCTTGGTAGACATAGAGCCACTCCGTTTTCTCAGGCGCATCTCAATTACCCTACTCTGTTTGTAATGAGGAGAGGAAGTGAGGGCAGGCAGTGAGGAGAGGAAGTGAGGGCAGGCTGTGAGAAGAGGAAGTGAGGGCAGACAGTGAAACAGGGACGATACTTTCATTGCAGGAAGCAGATTAATGCACGTTACTATTGACGACCAAACAATATGGAAGAATGTTATGTTGGCTAATCCCCCAAATGACCAACGTCAGATAAACTGGGGGAGAGCAGGGCGATGTTGGGAATATGGTCCCAGCTCTAGAGTCTGGTAGAGAACGTTCTAGTGGGTGGGAGGGAATATGGTCCCAGCTCTAGAGTCTGGTAGAAAACGTTCTAGTGGGTGTGTGGGGGGAATATGGTCCCAGCTCTAGAGTCTGGTAGAGAACGTTCTAGTGGGTGTGTGGGGGGGAATATGGTCCCAGCTCTAGAGTCTGGTAGAGAACGTTCTAGTGGGTGGGGGGAATATGGTCCCAGCTCTAGAGTCTGGTAGAGAACGTTCTAGTGGGTGGGGGGAATATGGTCCCAGCTCTAGAGTCTGGTAGAAAACGTTCTAGTGGGTGGGGGGAATATGGTCCCAGCTCTAGAGTCTGGTAGAAAACGTTCTAGTGGGTGTGTGGGGGGAATATGGTCCCAGCTCTAGAGTCTGGTAGAGAACGTTCTAGTGGGTGTGGGGAATATGGTCCCAGCTCTAGAGTCTGGTAGAAAACGTTCTAGTGGGTGGGGGGAATATGGTCCCAGCTCTAGAGTCTGGTAGAGAACGTTCTAGTGGGTGTGGGGAATATGGTCCCAGCTCTAGAGTCTGGTAGAGAACGTTCTAGTGGGTGTGGGGAATATGGTCCCAGCTCTAGAGTCTGGTAGAGAACGTTCTAGTGGGTGTGTGGGGGGAATATGGTCCCAGCTCTAGAGTCTGGTAGAGAACGTTCTAGTGGGTGTGGGGAATATGGTCCCAGCTCTAGAGTCTGGTAGAGAACGTTCTAGTGGGTGTGGGGAATATGGTCCCAGCTCTAGAGTCTGGTAGAGAACGTTCTAGTGGGTGTGGGGAATATGGTCCCAGCTCTAGAGTCTGGTAGAGAACGTTCTAGTGGGTGGGGGGAATATGGTCCCAGCTCTAGAGTGTGGTAGAGAACGTTCTAGTGGGTGTGTGGGGGGGAATATGGTCCCAGCTCTAGAGTCTGGTAGAGAACGTTCTAGTGGGTGGGTGGGGGGAATATGGTCCCAGCTCTAGAGTCTGGTAGAGAACGTTCTAGTGGGTGTTCTTACAGGGCCAGAGCACAGATGTTCTTGTGTCCAGAGAAGGGCAGTCGTACGGTGGCGAAGGCTCGTCCCTGAGTGAACATCTCTGTCACCTGACGCACACAGAGGAGACATGGTCAGACAACACACACACACACACACACACACACACACACACACACACACACACACACACACACACACACACACCACACACTCTCTCAAAAGGAAGTCCCACTCACCTGAGAGGGCAGGTAGGTGGTGGACGCCATCAGGACCTTCCCAAAGTATCCACCCCATGTCGTCGGCTCCTCTGTTGGCCTACACACACACCATGTTAATATACAGGACAACATATCCTCTGTTGGCCTACACACACACCATGTTAATATACAGGACAACATCTCCTCTGTTGGCCTACACACACCATGTTAATATACAGGACAACATCTCCTTGTTGGCCTACACACACCATGTTAATATACAGGACAACATCTCCTCTGTTGGCCCACACACACACCATGTTAATATACAGGACAACATCTCCTCTGTTGGCCCACACACACCATGTTAATATACAGGACAACATCTCCTCTGTTGGCCTACACACACCATGTTAATATACAGGACAACATCTCCTCTGTTGGCCTACACACACCATGTTAATATACAGGACAACATCTCCTCTGTTGGCCCACACACACCATGTTAATATACAGGACAACATCTCCTCTGTTGGCCCACACACACCATGTTAATATACAGGACAACATCTCCTCTGTTGGCCCACACACACCATGTTAATATACAGGACAACATCTCCTCTGTTGGCCCACACACACACCATGTTAATATACAGGACAACATCTCCTCTGTTGGCCTACACACACACCATGTTAATATACAGGACAACATCTCCTCTGTTGGCCCACACACACACCATGTTAATATACAGGACAACATCTCCTCTGTTGGCCCACACACACCATGTTAATATACAGGACAACATCTCCTCTGTTGGCCTACACACACACCATGTTAATATACAGGACAACATCTCCTCTGTTGGCCCACACACACCATGGGAATATACAGGACAACATCTCCTCTGTTGGCCCACACACACCATGTTAATATACAGGACAACATCTCCTCTGTTGGCCCACACACACCATGTTAATATACAGGACAACATCTCCTCTGTTGGCCTACACACACCATGTTAATATACAGGACAACATCTCCTCTGTTGGCCCACACACACCATGTTAATATACAGGACAACATCTCCTCTGTTGACCTACACACACCATGTTAATATACAGGACAACATCTCCTCTGTTGGCCCACACACACACCATGTTAATATACAGGACAACATCTCCTCTGTTGGCCTACACACACACCATGTTAATATACAGGACAACATCTCCTCTGTTGGCCCACACACACACCATACTAATATACAGGACAACATCTCCTCTGTTGACCTACACACACACCATGTTAATATACAGGACAACATCTCCTCTGTTGGCCTACACACACACCATGTTAATATACAGGACAACATCTCCTCTGTTGGCCTACACACACCATGTTAATATACAGGACAACATCTCCTCTGTTGGCCTACACACACCATGTTAATATACAGGACAACATCTCCTCTGTTGGCCCACACACACACCATGTTAATATACAGGACAACATCTCCTCTGTTGGCCCACACACACCATGTTAATATACAGGACAACATCTCCTCTGTTGGCCCACACACACACCATGTTAATATACAGGACAACATCTCCTCTGTTGGCCCACACACACACCATGCTAATATACAGGACAACATCTCCTCTGTTGGCCCACACACACCATGTTAATATACAGGACAACATCTCCTCTGTTGGCCCACACACACACCATGTTAATATACAGGACAACATCTCCTCTGTTGGCCCACACACACCATGTTAATATACAGGACAACATCTCCTCTGTTGGCCCACACACACCATGTTAATATACAGGACAACATCTCCTCTGTTGGCCCACACACACCATGTTAATATACAGGACAACATCTCCTCTGTTGGCCTACACACACCATGTTAATATACAGGACAACATCTCCTCTGCTGGCCCACACACACCATGTTAATATACAGGACAACATCTCCTCTGTTGGCCCACACACACCATGTTAATATACAGGACAACATCTCCTCTGTTGGCCCACACACACCATGTTAATATACAGGACAACATCTCCTCTGTTGGCCTACACACACCATGTTAATATACAGGACAACATCTCCTCTGTTGGCCCACACACACCATGTTAATATACAGGACAACATCTCCTCTGTTGGCCCACACACACCATGTTAATATACAGGACAACATCTCCTCTGTTGGCCCACACACACCATGTTAATATACAGGACAACATCTAGAATCAGACTAATGCAGCCAGGTGGGGGGGGGGGGGGGGGGGTACTTACTTCTCTTTCTGCGTCTCCAGTTTGAAGATGTGGACCGTCTCCGTGTTACTGGATGCTGATAGGTAGAGGCCTTCCATACTGAAGGCCAGGGAACAGATAGATACACACCTAACACACACACATACACACACACACACACACACACACACACACACACACACACACACACACACACACTTCAGTTCAGACTGAACTCAGCTGTAGCTCATTTAATATTGTCCACTATTAAAACACATTTTACTATATAGAGTGGAATTAAGGAGAAGAAGGAGGGAGATGAAGAAGGAGGGAGATGAAGAAGGAGGGAGATGAAGAAGGAGGGAGAAGAAGAAGGAGGGAGAAGAAGAAGGAGGGAGACGAAGAAGAAGGAGGGAGACAAAGGAGGGAGATGAAGAAGGAGGGAGACGAAGGAGGGAGATGAAGAAGAAGGAGGGAGAAGAATAAGGAGGGAGAAGAAGAAGGAGGGAGACGAAGGAGGGAGATGAAGAAGAAGGAGGGAGTTGAAGGAGGGAGAAGAAGAAGGAGGGAGAAGAAGAAGGAGGGAGATGAAGAAGAAGGAGGGAGATGAAGAAGGAGGGAGAAGAAGAAGGAGGGAGAAGAAGAAGGAGGGAGATGAAGAAGAAGGAGGGAGACGAAGGAGGGAGATGAAGAAGAAGGAGGGAGAAGAATAAGAAGAAGGAGGGAGATGAAGGAGGAGGGAGAAGAAGAAGAAGGAGGGAGATGAAGGAGGAGGGAGATGAAGGAGGAGGGAGATGAAGAAGAAGGAGGGAGATGAAGGAGGAGGGAGATGAGGGAGAAGAAGAAGAAGGAGGAGGGAGATGAAGGAGGAGGGAGATGAAGAAGAAGGAGGGAGAAGATGAAGAAGGAGGGAGAAGAAGAAGTCCTACCTTTTGACTCCTCGACGGAACTCAAACAGTTTCTGTCCCTCAGGGATGGAGAACACACGAATCACCGTACCCTATCAGAAACCACCGATACATTACACACAGGATAGCTGATCCCTGATACAGCGAGGTTCCAAAACACACACTTCCAGCCGGTCCACCACTACACTGTTAATACCCATCAGATCTGCTACCATGGATGGGTCAGGGTTAAGGGTCAGGGTTAAGGGTCAGGGTTAAGGGTCAGGGTTAAGGGCCAGGGTTAAGGGCCAGGGTTAAGGGCCAGGGTTAAGGGCCAGGGTTAAGGGTCAAGGCCAGGGTTAAGGGCCAGGGTTAAGGGCCAAGGCCAGGGTTAAGGTTAAGGGTCAGGGTTAAGGGCCAGGGTTAAGGGCCAGGGTTAAGGGCCAAGGCCAGGGTTAAGGGTCAAGGCAAGGGTTAAGGGCCAGGGTTAAGGGCCAAGGCCAGGGATAAGGGTCAAGGCCAGGGTTAAGGGTCAGGGCCATAGAGATGGATAGAAAATAGTATCTGTATGGCAAGGGTCAGGGTTAAGGGTCAGGGTTAAGGGTCAGGGTTAAGGGCCATAGAGATGGATAGAGAATAGTATCTATATGGTAAGGGTCAGGGTTAAGGGTCGGGGTTAAGGGTCGGGGTTAAGGGCCATAGAGATGGATAGAGAATAGTATCTATATGGTAAGGGTCAGGGTTAAGGGTCGGGGTTAAGGGTTGGGGTTAAGGGTCAAGGTTAAGGGCCAGGGTTACAGGTCAGGGTTTTTTTCATTTTAATTTTACCTTTATTTAACTAGGCAAGTCAGTTAAGAACACATTCTTATTTTCAATGACGGCCTAGGAACAGTGGGTTAACTGCCTGCTCAGGGGCAGAACGACAGATTTGTACCTTGTCAGCTCGGGGGTTTGAACTTGCAACCTTCCGGTTACTAGTCCACCGCTCTAACCACTATGCTACCCTGCCGCCGGGCCAGGGTTACGGGTCAGGGTTAAGGGCCAGGGTTAAGGGTCAGGGTTAAGGGCCAGGGTTAAGGGTCAGGGAAGAGGGACCGGCTGACACCACCTCAGTAGTTCAGTGTAACAGTTTAAAGTGTCTCACCTTCTCCGAGGCTGTGGCCAGTTTGGTTCCGCTAGCATCAAACACCACAGCTGCTAATGGACTGTCATGGGCTGGGATCATGTTGGCTGCCCTCTGGAGACACAGTAAAACACACAGAGACTGAAACAGCACAGTTGTAGTAGAGCTAGCCATCTTCAATGTGTGTGTGTGTGTGTGTGTGTGTGTGTGTGTGTGTGTGTGTGTATGTGTGTGTGTGTCGTACCAGGTTGACCGTGTCGAACACCTGGACCTCTCCTATTGTAGCACTGCCGGGGTAGGCCAGGTAACAGTTATCATTACTGATGGAGAGAGCACACAACCCTGGGGAGAGAACACACGGATATTACAGTAGGAGAAAACACACAACCCTGGGGAGAGAACACACAACCCTGGGGAGAACACACAACCCTGGGGAGAGAACACACAACCCTGGGGAGAGAACACACAACCCTGGGGGGAGAACACACAACCCTGGGGAGAGAACACACAACCCTGGGGAGAGAACACACAACCCTGGGGAGAGAACACACAACCCTGGGGAGAGAACACACGGATATTACAGGAGGAGAGAACACACAACCCTGGGGAGAGAACACACAACCCTGGGGAGAGAACACACGGATATTACAGTAGGAGAGAACACACAACCCTGGGGAGAGAACACACGGATATTACAGTAGGAGAAAACACACAACCCTGGGGAGAGAACACACAACCCTGGGGAGAAAACACACAACCCTGGGGAGAAAACACACAACCCTGGGGAGAAAACACACAACCCTGGGGAGAGAACACACAACCCTGGGGAGAGAACACACAACCCTGGGGAGAGAACACACAACCCTGGGGAGAGAACACACAACCCTGGGGAGAGAACACACGGATATTACAGTAGGAGAAAACACACAACCCTGGGGAGAGAACACACAACCCTGGGGAGAGAGCACACGGATATTACAGGAGAAAACACACAACCCTGGGGAGAGAACACACGGATATTACAGTAGCAGAAAACACACAACCCTGGGGAGAGAACACACAACCCTGGGGAGAAAACACACGGATATTACAGGAGGAGAGAACACACAACCCTGGGGAGAGAACGCACAACCCTGGGGAGAGAAAGCACAACCCTGGGGAGAGAACGCACAACCCTGGGGAGAGAACACACAACCCTGGGGACAGAACACACAACCCTTGGGATAGAATTCACAACCCTGGGGAGAGAACACACAACCCTGGGGAGAGAACACACAACCCTGGGGAGAGAACACACAACCCTGGGGAGAGAACACACAGATATTACAGTAGGAGAAAACACACAACCCTGGGGAGAGAACACACGGATATTACAGTAGGAGAAAACACACAACCCTGGGGAGAGAACACACAACCCTGGGGAGAGAACACACAACCCTGGGGAGAGAACACACGGATATTACAGGAGAAAACACACAACCCTGGGGAGAGAACACACGGATATTACAGTAGGAGAAAACACACAACCCTGGGGAGAGAACACACAACCCTGGGGAGAGAACACACGGATATTACAGGAGGAGAGAACACACAACCCTGGGGAAAGAATGCACAACCCTGGGGAGAGAACGCACAACCTTGGGGAGAGAACACACAACCCTGGGGACAGAACACACAACCCTTGGGAGAGAATGCACAACCCTGGGGAGAGAACACACAACCCTGGGGAGAGAACACACAACCCTGGGGAGAGAACACACGGATATTACAGGAGGAGAGAACACACAACCCTGGGGAGAAAACACACAACCCTGGGGAGAGAACGCACAACCCTGGGGAGAGAACGCACAACCCTGGGGAGAGAACGCACAACCCTGGGGAGAGAACGCACAACCCTGGGGAGAAAACACACAACCCTGGGGAGAAAACACACAACCCTGGGGAGAGAACGCACAACCCTGGGGAGAGAACGCACAACCCTGGGGAGAGAACACACGGATATTACAGGAGGAGAGAACACACGGATATTACAGGAGGAGAAAACACACAACCCTGGGGAGAGAACACACGGATATTACAGGAGGAGAGAACACAAAACTACTAAATACAATACGGTTGGATTAAACAGGTTCAGGTTCCACTAGATGTTGGAACATTGCTGAGGGGACTTGCTTCCATTCAGCCACCAGAGCACTACTGAGGTCGGGCACTGATGTTGGGCGATTAGGCTCGTAGTCGGTGTTCTAATTCATCCCAAAGGAGTTCAATGGGTTGGGGTCAGGGCTCCGTGCAGGCCAGTCAAGTTCTTCCACGCCGATCTCGACAAACCATTTCCCATTCTGTGAGCGTGTTGAAAGTCACTGATCTCCTCAGTAAGGCCATTCTATTGCCAATGTTTGTCTATGGAGATTCCATGGCGGTGTGCTTTTAAACACCTGTCTGAAACGGGTGTGGCTGAAATAGCCGAAACCACTAATTTGAAAGGTTTTCCACATACATTAGTATATATATGGGTTGGGATTTAGTCCTAGGTTAAGGGTTTTACCTGAGGGGTTGGGAGGTGTCTCTCTGATGGTGTGCAGGACCTTCATGTCTCTAGATGTAGTCCTAGGTTAAGGATTTTACCTGAGGGGTTGGGAGGTGTCTCTCTGATGGTGTGCAGGACCTTCATGTCTCTAGATGTAGTCCTGGGTTAAGGGTTTTACCTGAGGGGTTGGGAGGTGTCTCTCTGATGGTGTGCAGGACCTTCATGTCTCTAGATGTAGTCCTGGGTTAAGGGTTTTACCTGAGGGGTTGGGAGGTGTCTCTCTGATGGTGTGCAGGACCATCATGTCTCTAGATGTAGTCCTAGGTTAAGGATTTTACCTGAGGGGTTGGGAGGTGTCTATCTGATGGTGTGCAGGACCTTCATGTCTCTAGATGTAGTCCTGGGTTAAGGATTTTACCTGAGGGGTTGGAAGGTGTCTCTCTGATGGTGTGCAGGACCTTCATGTCTCTAGATGTAGTTCTGGGTTAAGGGTTTTACCTGAGGGGTTGGGAGGTGTCTCTCTGATGGTGTGCAGGACCTTCATGTCTCTAGATGTAGTTCTGGGTTAAGGGTTTTACCTGAGGGGTTGGGAGGTGTCTCTCTGATGGTGTGCAGGACCTTCATGTCTCTAGATGTAGTTCTGGGTTAAGGGTTTTACCTGAGGGGTTGGGAGGTGTCTCTCTGATGGTGTGCAGGACCTTCATGTCTCTAGATGTAGTTCTAGGTTAAGGGTTTTACCTGAGGGGTTGGGAGGTGTCTCTCTGATGGTGTGCAGGACCTTCATGTCTCTAGATGTAGTCCTAGGTTAAGGGTTTTACCTGAGGGGTTGGGAGGTGTCTCTCTGATGGTGTGCAGGACGTTCATGTCTCTAGATGTAGTTCTAGGTTAAGGGTTTTACCTGAGGGGTTGGGAGGTGTCTCTCTGATGGTGTGCAGGACCTTCATGTCTCTAGATGTAGTTCTAGGTTAAGGGTTTTACCTGAGGGGTTGGGAGGTGTCTCTCTGATGGTGTGCAGGACCTTCATGTCTCTAGATGTAGTCCTAGGTTAAGGGTTTTACCTGAGGGGTTGGGAGGTGTCTCTCTGATGGTGTGCAGGACCTTCATGTCTCTAGATGTAGTTCTAGGTTAAGGGTTTTACCTGAGGGGTTGGGAGGTGTCTCTCTGATGGTGTGCAGGACCTTCATGTCTCTAGATGTAGTCCTAGGTTAAGGGTTTTACCTGAGGGGTTGGGAGGTGTCTCTCTGATGGTGTGCAGGACCTTCATGTCTCTAGATGTAGTTCTAGGTTAAGGGTTTTACCTGAGGGGTTGGGAGGTGTCTCTCTGATGGTGTGCAGGACCTTCATGTCTCTGATGTTGTGGATGTACAGAGATTCCTCCAGACATACTATGAGCCTCTGAAACACACACAGGAGTCTTCAGTGTTGTAGTGTTGTAGCTAGGAGTTTAACACACCTGTCCAGACATACTATCAGCCTCTGAAACACACACTCCTGCTCATCATCACATATCACTGTGTGTGTGTGTGTGTGTGTGTGTGTGTGGTGTGTGTGTTCCTACCTGTCTGTTGAGCTTGACAGCCAGTATAGTGTTACTGTAACTATAGTTACAGATCTCCGTTCCCTTCTTGAAGTGACAGACCTTCAGCTTCCTAGGAGCCTTCAGACTGACGATCGCCACCAGACTACTGCTGAACAGACGCTCTACAATACACACATCCTCTGTGTCCGCTGAGCGTGCGTGCACACACACACACACACACACACATTAGTACCAAACAGTATAACCCTGTTGCTCTAATATTCTAGAGAGCTATTCCATATTATAGTGATCCTACATTAACAGTGGGGATGATGACTGTATGGACTGTGAGTGGAATACATGTCTGTGGTACATGTACAGTGCCTTCAAGAAAGTATTCAGACCCCTTGACTTTTTACACATTTTGTTATGTTACAGCCTTATTCTAAAATGGATTACATTTTCCCCTCATCAATCTACACACAACACCCCATAACGACATTACAACACCCCATAACGACATCACAACACCCCATAACGACATCACAATACCCCATAATGAGAAAGCAAAAACATATATTTTTTTACATTTCTGCTAACTAAGCGAAAACTGTTTTTTTTCTAGAAATGTTTGCAAATGTAAAAAAATAAATAAAAGTTTCTTTAGCATTGAAGGTCCCCAAGAACACAGTGGCCTCCATCATTCTGAAATGGAACAAGTTTGGAACCACCAAGACTCTTCCTAGACCTGGCCGCCCGGCCAAACTGAGCAATCGGTGGAGAAGAGCCTTGGTCAGGTCGACTAAGAACCTGATGGTCACTCTGACAGAGCTCCAGAGTTCCTCTGTGGAGATGAAAGAACCTTCCAGAAGGACAACCTCTGCAGCACTCCACTAATCAGGTCTTTATAGTAGTGGCCAGACGGAAGCCACTCCTCAGTAAGAAGGCACATGACAGCCCGCTTGGAGTTTGCCAAAAGGCACCTAAAGGACTCTCAAACCATGAGAAACAAGATTCTCTGGTCAGATGAAACCAAGATTGAACTCTTTGGCTTGAATGCCAAGCGCCAGGGGCTGGGAGACGAGTCAGGATCGAAGGAAAGATGAACAGAGAAAAGTGCAGAGAGGTCCTTGATGAAAAGCCCTGAGGGCTCTGGAGCAGGTTAAGACTGGGGCGAAGGTTCACCTTCCAACAGGACAACAACCCTAAGCACACAGCCAAGACAACGCAGGAAGAGCTTCGGGACAAGTCTCTGAATGTCCTTGAGTGGCCCAGCCAGAGTCTGGACTTGAACCAGATTAAACATCTCTGGAGAAACCTGAAAATAGCTGTGCAGCAACGCTAACCATCCAACATGACAGAGCTTGAGAGGATCTGCAGAGGAGAATGGGAGAAACTCCCCATCCAACCTGACAGAGCTTGAGAGGATCTGCAGAGGAGAATGGGAGAAACTCCCCATCCAACCTGACAGAGCTTGAGAGGATCTGCAGAGAAGAATGGGAGAAACTCCCTAAATACAGGTGTGCCAAGCTTTTAGCGTGATACCCAAGAAGACCTGAGGCTGTAATCGCTGCCAAAGGTGCTTCAACAAAGTACAGAGTAAAGGGTCTGAATATTTATGTATTGTGATGTCATTATGGGGTATTGTGATGTCATCATGGGGTATTGTGATGTCATCATGGGGTATTGTGATGTCATTATGGGGTATTGTGATGTCATTATGGGGTATTGTGATGTCATTATGGGGTATTGTGATGTCATTATGGGGTATTGTGATGTCATTATAGGGTATTGTGTGTAGATTGATGAGGGGAAAAACGATTTAATACATTTTAGAATAATTCTGTAATGTAATAAAACGTGGAAAAGGTCAAGGTAAATATATAGCCATTCCATATTACTGTAAAACAACATTAAGAGTGATGGTTATGACTGTGTGGTATCTAGTAAGTGCAGTATTTAATATATATATATATATATATATATATATATATACACATACAAACACGTCATAAATCCATATGATATTGATACTCACTACATTCATAAATCTGCTCCAACTTGTCCACAGACGATAGGGAGAAGAACTTGTAGCCTGATTTGGTTCCAACAGCTAAAGACCTGGAGAGAGGACACACACGTTAGAACAGATACCTGACTTGATGAGAGAGAGAGACAGGCTGGTGACACAGGCCTGACCGAGGGGAGAGAGACAGAGACAGGCTGGTGACACTGGCCTGACCGAGGGGAGAGACAGAGACAGGCTGGTGACACTGGCCTGACCGAGGGGAGTGAGACAGAGACAGGCTGGTGACACTGGCCTGACCGAGGGGAGAGAGGCAGAGACAGGCTGGTAACACTGGCCTGACCGAGGGGAGAGAGACAGAGACAGGCTGGTGACACTGGCCTGACTATGACAGTGTGTGTTTGAGTGACATTGGGTCACACGGTGTGTGTTGCAATCCCACTACCCAGAAAGACCAGAGTGGTCAGCAATGGCATCCACTTTCACAGACTCCACCAGGGACGGGTAGAAATCACCAAACACCATCAAGATCAATGTATCAAAACACCACCAAGATCAATGTATCAAAACACCACCAAGATCAATGTATCAAAACACCACCAAGATCAATGTATCAAAACACCACCAAGATCAATGTATCAAAACAACACCAAGATCAATGTATCAAAACACCACCAAGATCAATGTATCAAAACACCATCAAGATCAAAAATAAACTACTAAATACTAAATACATTGATTTCCGCTCTTCTCACTAAACAGCAAATGATTGCATCTTGTTATTATATTTAGGCCTAGCTGCCTGTTTTTTTGTTCTGAATAAAAGTGACATCATATTTTCCCCAAGGCTACTACACGGCTCCTTTTGCCTTCTTGCAATGCAATACTTCAACGTTGATTCAATTATTAGTTTCAGTGGTTTTTGTGAGGTCAATACACCATTTCTCTAGAGAGAAATTAAATAATTTACGAGAGAAGTCAAATAGGCTAGTGGCTGGAGCGTTGGGCCAGTAACTGAAAGGTTGCTGGATCGAATCTCTGAGCTGACAAGGTAAAAATCTGTCGCTCTGCCCCTGAACAAGGCAGTTAACACACTGTTCCCTGGTAGGCCGTCATTGTAAATAAGAATTTGTTCTTAACTGACTTGCCTCGTTAAATAAAGGTTCAATTTTAAAAGATGCTGGGAGTTGAAGTTTTATGCAAATATCCAACCAAGTTAAACTGTTCTTTTCCATCTTGGAAACAAATGGATTCACTCTGCGCTTGTACGCCTGCTAAGTTAGGTTAGATACACACAGACCAAGGATGTATATAAACCCTGCTGATGCTATGTATTGGCCATTGAGAAGCTTTAAGCCATATTGGCACTCCTCAGTAGGAGCAGTTCTCCATTGGAAATAATGGAATTCTACAGTATTTACATTAAAGGTTTCAAGGACAACATTACATGTGTTTAAGTATTTGTTGTTGTTGTAGTGGGGCAAGTAGCATTAGAACTTTCCAAAAATGTATCATTTATTAGTAATTTCCTATGCGGACCTGACAGACAGTGGAATATTTTCAATGTTTTGGCAATTGAATGTGCACAATTTTTGGCTTTGGTATTTCCATTAAAAGGCGCTAATAATTTGAATGTAATTATTTTATAATGCATTTAATATAAACATTAAAAAAAATAATCAAAACAGGTTTTTTTTTTAATAATGAACGGAAACGACCTCAAAAAGCTCAGCACACTTAAACAGTTTATTTGATTTAACCAGGCAAATCAGTCAAGAACAAATTCCTATTCACAATGACGGCCTACACCGGCCAAACCGGGGATTTGTGCACAGCCCTATGGGACTCCCAATCACGGCCGGATGATGATGATACAGCATTAGTACATACGCATGGTCTAAAGTTTACGGGAGGATAAGCACATTCTCAAGTCAAGTTCAGTTTGACGACTGTGCGTGAAAACTGGTACACGCATGTTTAGGGCCATATTCTGTGAATGTGTAGCGTTTATACATGAGGGCCCAGGTGAACCGTAGCTTTCTGGGCAGAGAGGAGATCTCGCCTTTTCATCGTCCTTTGCCCAGATATTGGTTCAGGTATCGATACACTTTATCATATTAAGGAATGATCCCCTCGCCTTTTTGTGTTAGACAACTAGTTTATGCTTCTTGTTTATCCAGGCACTTTAGCTAGCTGGCTGGTTAGCGTTTTAGCTGGCTGACGACATGGATGCTAAAGTAGGCAACATGATCAGACAGCTTGTCAGCTAACTAGCATCTCTCCCCGGCCCTCCTCTCCCTTCTCCCCGACCCTCCTCCCCGGTCCTCCTCTCCCCGGGCCTTCCTTACGTGTTGTCCTGGTTAAAGTTGGCGAAGAGGAGCTGGCTACAGCCGGTCTCCCCGCTCTGACTAGCCAAGTTCATGGGCCCGGCACCATCTAATCCAGCCGTGTGAGAAAGCAGCAGTCGGGTAGGTTGTGGATAGTAACTGGGTGAGAGTGAAGTTGGCCTGTATTCATGGAGCCATCTCGCTGTTCTCTTGTTGTTGTTGTTTTCTCCGTCGCTGTTGCCCCCTCTCTCTGCGCATGGGCGGTAGCAGGGTTTTGCGACAGTTTCTTAAAGGGGCCGTTCCACCATTTCACAGGTTTGGTTTACGGTTGTGTTTGGGGATGGAAGAAGTGTGGTAAATGACAATCACTTTTGGGAACGTCTCAAAAAATCTATACATTTATCGGAATCTCGTTTCAGTTGAAACAATAATCTGTTCAACGACCACCTTATACCAAAGATTTTATGAACTAACCCAAGATAGACCAGAGCCTGTCGTTTCCAATGGGAACACATTAATCATAGGTGGCAGAACAAGCAAGGAGGTGGGCAGAGATTTCCGTTAGGAAGCACACTGCCGGCCACTGTGCTTCCTCTCATCACCATGTTTGGTAGTGAGTGGAAACGCCAACCGGATGCTTCATATTTACACATCCGGTGAAATATCTGTCTCATTGTTCTGTGGCTGTGGCTAGACGATTGATATTATTGATATTCTGCCGTACTTGTCACCAGGAGATGGCGCAGTCTGACAACATACATTTTCATAATTTCCGACACTGGACAACTGCGGTATAAGAACTGGAGACAGCGTCCAAGATGCCCGCCCGTTGTTGTCAAGGTAGTGTAATGTACTGTAATGTAATGTAATGTACTCAAATCAAATTGTACTTGTTACATGCCTTGAATACAACAGGTGTAGTAGACCTTACCGTGAAATGCTTGCTTACGTCCTTTACCAACAAAGCAACATTTTTCAAAAGTAAGACACTTTTTCCACATTTTGTTACGTTACAGCCTTATTCTAAAATGTATTAAATCGTTTTTTTCCTCCTCATCAATCTACACACAATACCCCATAATGACAAAGCAAAAACAGGTTTTTAGAATTTTTTGGCAAATGTATAAATAAAAAATAAAAAATAAATATCACATTTACATAAGTATTCAGACCTTTTACTCAGTACTTTGTTTCCATCTACGTAACATTGCAAAAATCAGAAACTTTCTGTCCAAAAATGATGCAGAAAAATTAATCCATGCTTTTGTCACTTCTAGGTTAGACTACTGCAATGCTCTACTTTCCGGCTACCCGGATAAAGCACTAAATAAACTTCAGTTAGTGCTAAATACGGCTGCTAGAATCTTGACTAGAACCAAAAAATTTGATCATATTACTCCAGTGCTAGCCTCTCTACACTGGCTTCCTGTCAAAGCAAGGGCTGATTTCAAGGTTTTACTGCTAACCTATAAAGCATTACATGGGCTTGCTCCTACCTATCTCTCTGATTTGGTCCTGCCGTACATACCTACACGTACGCTACGGTCACAAGACGCAGGCCTCCTAATTGTCCCTAGAATTTCTAAGCAAACAGCTGGAGGCAGGGCTTTCTCCTATAGAGCTCCATTTTTATGGAACGGTCTGCCTACCCATGTCAGAGACGCAAACTCGGTCTCAACCTTCAAGTCTCTACTGAAGACTCATCTCTTCAGTGGGTCATATGATTGAGTGTAGTCTGGCCCAGGAGTGGGAAGGTGAACGGAAAGGCTCTGGAGCAACGAACCGCCCTTGCTGTCTCTGCTGCCTCTAACCCTATTACAGGGGCTGAGTCACTGGCTTTACTGGGGCTCTCTCATGCCGTCCCTGGAGGGGGTGCTTCACCTGAGTGGGTTGATTCACTGATGTGGTCATCCTGTCTGGGTTACCTGACATGATGACTCCTTGCTGTCCCCAGTCCACCTGACTGTGCTGCTGCTCCAGTTTCAACTGTTCTGCCTTATTATTATTCGACCATGCTGGTCATTTATGAACATTTGAACATCTTGGCCATGTTCTGTTATAATCTCCACCCGGCACAGCCAGAAGAGGACTGGCCACCCCACATAGCCTGGTTCCTCTCTAGGTTTCTTCCTAGGTTTTGGCCTTTCTAGGGAGTTTTTCCTAGCCACCGTGCTTCTACACCTGCATTGCTTGCTGTTTGGGGTTTTAGGCTGGGTTTCTGTACAGCACTTTGAGATATCAGCTGATGTACGAAGGGCTATATAAATACATTTGATTTGATTTGATTTGAAGCACCTTTGGCAGCGATTACAGCCTCTAGTCTTCTTGGGTATGGTTCAACAAGCTTGGCACACCTGTATTTGGGGAGTTTCTCCCATTCCTCTCTGCAGATCATCTCATGCTCTGTCAGGTTGGATGGGGAGCATTGCTGCACAGCTATTTTCAGGTCTCTCTAGAGGTGTTCGATCGGGTTCAAGTCCGGGCTCTGGCTGGCCCACTCAAGGACATTCAGAGATTGTCCCGAAGCCACACCTGCGTTGTCTTGGCTGTATGCTTAGGGTCATTGTCCTGTTGGAAGGTGAACCTTCGCCCCAGTCTGAGGTTCTGGATCAGGTTTTCAATAAGGATCTCTCTGTACTTTGCTCCGTTCATCTTTCCCTCGATCCTGACTAGTCTCCCAGTCCCTGCCGCTGAAAAACATCCCCACAGCATGATGCTGCCACCACCATGCTTCACCTTAGGGATGGTACCAGGTTTCTTCCAGACATGACGCTTGGCATTCAGGCCAAAAAGTTCCATCTTGGTTTCATCAGACCAGAGAATCTTGAGTCTTTAGGTGCCTTTGTCAAACTTCAAGCGGGCTGTCATGTACCTTTTACTGAGGAGTGGCTTCTGTCTGGCCACTCCACCATAAAGGCCTTATTGGTAGAGTGCTGCAGAGATGGTTATCCTTCTGGAAGGTTCTACCATCTCCACAGAGGAACTCTGGAGCTCTATCAGAGTGACCATCAGGTTCATGGTCACCTCCCTGACCAAGGCCCTTCTTCCCCGATTGCTCAGTTTGGCCGGCGGCCAGCTCTAGGAAGAGTCTAGGTGGTTCCAAACTTCTTCCATTTAAGAATGATGGAGGCCACTGTGTTCTTGGGGACCTTCAAGGCTACAGGAATGTTTTGGTACCCTTCCCCAGATCTGTGCCTCAACACAATTCTGTCTCTGAACTCTACGGACAATTACTTCGACCTCATGGCTTGGTTTTTGCTCTGAAATGCTCTGTCAACTGTTGGAATTTACCACAAGTGGACTCCAATCAAGATGTAGAAACATCTCTAGGATGACCAATGGAAACAGGAAGCAACTGAGTTAAATGTCGAGTCTCATAACAAAGGGTCTGAATACTGATGTAAATAAGGTATCTGTTTTTTTATTTTTTATTAATACATTTGCTCTAATTTCTAAAACCCTTTTTTCTCTGTAATTATGGGCTATTGAGTGTAGATTGCTGAGGATTTTATTTAATCAATTTTAGAATAAGGCTGTAACGTAAAACAACGTGGAAAAAGTCAAGGGGTCTGAATACTTACCGAATGCACTGTATATTATAAATATATATATATATATATATATATATATATATATATATATATATATATATAAATATATATATACATACTGTATGTGAAGGAATGTGAATGTATGCCTTTCACAAAAATGCAGAGTTAAAAAGTTAGACAAATTTGAGAAATAAAAAAAGGAAATAGTAAAATCAAATTAAAACATGGTTAGCAGATGTTAATGGTCACATGGTTAGCAGATGTTAATGGTCACATGGTTAGCAGATGTTAATGGTCACATGGTTAGCAGATGTTAATGGTCACATGGTTAGCAGATGTTAATGGTCACATGGTTAGCAGATGTTAATGGTCACATGGTTAGCAGATGTTAATGGTCACATGGTTAGCAGATGTTAATGGTCACATGGTTAGCAGATGTTAATGGTCACATGGTTAGCAGATGTTAATGGTCACATGGTTAGCAGATGTTAATGGTCACATGGTTAGCAGATGTTAATGGTCACATGGTTAGCAGATGTTAATGGTCACATGATTTGCAGATGTTAATGGTCACATACACATGGTTAGCAGATGTTAATGGTCACATACACATGGTAGCAGATGTTAATGGTCACATGGTTAGCAGATGTTAATGGTCACATACACATGGTTAGCAGATGTTGTTGGTCACACGATTAGCAGATGTTAATGGTCACATGATTTGCAGATGTTAATGGTCACATACACATGGTTAGCAGATGTTAATGCTCACATGGTTAGCAAATGTTATTGGTCACATACACATGGTTAGCAGATGTTAATGGTTGCATGGTCAGCAGATGTTAATGGTCACATGATTTGCAGATGTTAATGGTCACATGGTTAGCAGATGTTAATGGTCACATGATTTGCAGATGTTAATGGTCACATACACATGGTTAGCAGATGTTAATGGTCACATACACATGGTTAGCAGATGTTAATGGTCACATGGTTAGCAGATGTTAATGGTTACATACACTTGGTTAGCAGATGTTAATGGTCACATGGTTAGCAGATGTTAATGGTCACATGGTTAGCAGATGTTAATGGTCACATGGTTAGCAGATGTTAATGGTCACATGGTTAGCAGATGTTAATGGTCACATGGTTAGCAGATGTTAATGGTCGCATGGTTAGCAGATGTTAATGGTCGCATGGTTAGCAGATGTTAATGATCACATGGTTAGCAGTGTGGTACACATGGTTAGCAGATGTTAATGATCACATGGTTAGCAGTGTGGTACACATGGTAGGGTTAGTCAGGATAGATAATAAACAGAGTAACAGCAGCGTATGTGAGTCCCTCCCTCCCTCCCACCCAGCTCCTGTTTGTGTTCAGACGCACAGGGAAATCCGTCTCGCTAGTTGAGAACAGTAACAAGAGAAACAGATAAATACATGCTGTCTCCGGTATGGACTTTAAGAACAGCCGATATGGAAGGTAGGGTTAGGGTTAACACTACATGCTGTCTCCGGTATGGACTTTAAGAACAGCCGATATGGAAGGTAGGGTTAGGGTTAACCCTACATGCTGTCTCCGGTATGGACTTTAAGAACAGCCGATATGGAAGGTAGGGTTAGGGTTAGGGTTAACCCTACATGCTGTCTCCGGTATGGACTTTAAGAACAGCCGATATGGAAGGTAGGGTTAGGGTTAACCCTACATGCTGTCTCCGGTATGGACTTTAAGAACAGCCGATATGGAAGGTAGGGTTAGGGTTAGGGTTAACCCTACATGCTGTCTCCGGTATGGACTTTAAGAATAGCCGATATGGAAGGTAGGGTTAGGGTTAACCCTACATGCTGTCTCCGGTATGGACTTTAAGAACAGCCGATATGGAAGGTAGGGTTAGGGTTAGGGTTAACCCTACATGCTGTCTCCGGTATGGACTTTAAGAACAGCCGATATGGAAGGTAGGGTTAGGGTTAGGGTTAACACTACATGCTGTCTCCGGTATGGACTTTAAGAACAGCCGATATGGAAGGTAGGGTTAGGGTTAACACTACATGCTGTCTCCGGTATGGACTTTAAGAACAGCCGATATGGAAGGTAGGGTTAGGGTTAGGGTTAACCCTACATGCTGTCTCCGGTATGGGCTTTAAGAACAGCCGATATGGAAGGTAGGGTTAGGGTTAACCCTACATGCTGTCTCCGGTATGGACTTTAAGAACAGCCGATATGGAAGGTAGGGTTAGGGTTAGGGTTAACCCTACATGCTGTCTCCGGTATGGACTTTAAGAACAGCCGATATGGAAGGTAGGGTTAGGGTTAGGGTTAACCCTACATGCTGTCTCCGGTATGGACTTTAAGAACAGCCGATATGGAAGGTAGGGTTAGGGTTAGGGTTAACCCTACATGCTGTCTCCGGTATGGACTTTAAGAATAGCCGATATGGAAGGTAGGGTTAGGGTTAACCCTACATGCTGTCTCCGGTATGGACTTTAAGAACAGCCGATATGGAAGGTAGGGTTAGGGTTAACACTACATGCTGTCTCCGGTATGGACTTTAAGAACAGCCGATATGGAAGGTAGGGTTAGGGTTAGGGTTAACACTACATGCTGTCTCCGGTATGGACTTTAAGAATAGCCGATATGGAAGGTAGGCAGAATATTATTCTAGACAGAGGAATTAATATCTCTGATAAAGTGACGTTTTATTGAACTACTTAACTAATATTGTTGTTTGTCGGTTAGTTGATGGTTGGGGTTAGGTTGGTTGACGGTTGGTTGACGGTTGGGGTTAGGTTGGTTGACGGTTGGGGTTAGGTTGGTTGACGGTTGGGGTTGGGTTGGTTGACAGTTGGGGTTAGGTTGGTTGACGGTTGGGGTTAGGTTGGTTGACGGTTGGTTGACGGTTGGCGTTAGGTTGGTTGACGGTTGGGGTTAGGTTGGTTGACGGTTGGGGTTAGGTTGGTTGACGGTTGGGGTTAGGTTGGTTGACGGTTGGTTGACGGTTGGCGTTAGGTTGGTTGACGGTTGGGGTTAGGTTGGTTGACGGTTGGGGTTAGGTTGGTTGACGGTTGGGGTTAGGTTGGTTGACGGTTGGGGTTAGGTTGGTTGACAGTTGGGGTTAGGTTGGTTGACGGTTGGGGTTGGGTTGGTTGACAGTTGGGGTTAGGTTGGTTGACGGTTGGGGTTAGGTTGGTTGACAGTTGGGGTTAGGTTGGTTGACGGTTGGGGTTGGGTTGGTTGACGGTTGGGTTGGGTTGGTTGACGGTTGGGGTTGGGTTGGTTGACGGTTGGGTTGGGTTGGTTGACGGTTGGGGCTGGGTTGGTTGACGGTTGGGGTTGGGTTGGTTGACGGTTGCCGTTAGGTTGGTTGACGGTTAGGGTTAGGTTTGTTGACGGTTGGCGTTAGGTTGGTTGACGGTTGGGGTTAGGTTAGTTGACGGTTGGGGTTAGGTTGGTTGACGGTTGGGGTTAGGTTGGTTGACGGTTGGGGTTAGGTTGGTTGACGGTTGGAGTTAGGTGTTTTGCTAGCTGATGTGAAGCCATGTGCACCGATGCGCTTGGGGACAAGTGTGTGTGTGTGTGTGTGTGTGTGTGTGTTGCCACTAGCAGGATTCAGAAACAGATCCTCTTAGATTTAAAGACCCGGTGGATCAGACACCACGTCTGATATTCAGCATTACTAACATTCTGTTCACTGCTGTAGATTATAGTTTCCCATTCTAACGCAACAAGCGGAATGTGAGAGAGAGAGCAGGTGAAAGTTCAAGCCCAGCCGAGGTAGACACAGCCACCCCCCTAGTGTGTGTGCTCCATTATAACGCTGATACCATAGGAGGGTCGTTAGATCAGCCTTGGCCGCTCACACTAATGACAGAGAAAGACAGGGAGAGAGAGGGAGAGAGTGGGGAGAGAAAAAGAGGGGGAAGATGGAGGTAGAGAGAGGGAGTGAGAGAATGGAGGGGGAGATATAGGCAGAGTTGGAGGCAGAGTGCCCCTCTTTTGGACAATAACAATGCTTTCTCTGATCAGAGCCTTTGTCCCTTCAGGCTCACTGAGACACACACGCCTGTTGTCCATTAGCTGACAGAATCAAATCACATGTTGTGTGTCACATACGCTGAATACAACAGGTGTAGGTAGACCTTAACGAGAAATACTTACTTACAAGCCCTTAACTCTATTTCTTGAACTGCAATGTTGGTAAAGAAAATATTTAGTAATTAAAAATAAATCTAAAAGTAACACAAGAAAAGTACATAACAATAACGAGACTATATACAGGGGGTACCGGTACCGAGTCAATGTGCGGGGGTACAGGTTAGTCAAGGTAATTTGTGACTGGAGAGTGATGGACCACAGTGAGACCAACCATCCTCTCACTCTGCTACTGAAGAGATACTGGTAGTCTAGGAGAGTGATGGACCACAGTGAGACCAACCATCCTCTCACTCTGCTACTGAAGAGATACTGATAGTCTAGGACAGTGATGGACCACAGTGAGACCAACCATCCTCTCACTGCTACTGAAGAGATACTGATAGTCTAGGACAGTGATGGACCACAGTGAGACCAACCATCCTCTCTGGTAGTCTAGGCTTTTGCTCCAGCAAAAGGCCTGTTAGAGCAGCCTCCACATCCTGTCCCTCTCTAGGTAACTAAAACCTTTATGAGCTGAATAAGGCCTGTTATAGCAGCCTCCACATCCTGTACCTCTCTAGGTAACTAAAACCTTTATGAGCTGAATAAGGCCTGTTAGAGCAGCCTCCACATCCTGTCCCTCTCTAGGTAACTAAAACCTTTATGAGCTGAATAAGGCCTGTTAGAGCAGCCTCCACATCCTGTCCCTCTCTAGGTAACTAAAACCTTTATGAGCTGAATAAGGCCTGTTAGAGCAGCCTCCAGGTCCTGTTCCTCTCTAGGTAACTAAAACCTTTATGAGCTGAATAAGGCCTGTTAGAGCAGCCTCCACATCCTGTTCCTCTCTAGGTAACTAAAACCTTTATGAGCTGAATAAGGCCTGTTAGAGCAGCCTCCACATCCTGTACCTCTATGTAACTAAAACCTTTATGAGCTGAATAATACTGAAAGGGATTTAGAGAAAATACTTATATAGATTTAACACAATATGTGGAATGAGGCAACTAACCAACCACAACATGGAAGTAAATAGCTACCCTGAACCTTACCCTGTCACACAGCTTCTGCTAGGCCTGAGGGACCCTGTGTGGAATCAGATAACGCACAGCTGACCTGGCGTCCAGCAAGCACTACCCTGAAACCTGCGATGTTTGTGTGTGTGTGTTGACTTACGAAATGTGGTTTCATAACATGTCCAGATGTGCCTCTCTCTGTAAACCGGGATTGAGAGATTTACTGCTGATTAAAGACAGAGACATAAACACACACACACACACACACACACACACACACACACACACACACACACACACACACACACACACACACAGAGACATCAGAAAATGGACACACTCGGACCTGCCCTGTGGTTGTCATAGAGACGAGGCTGTAGCCATGCGGACGGCAGGCAGATCAACTCAGATAACGTGATGTGGATTACAGTGGTGTTCTGTAAATCCCCTCTGAATGACCGTCTCTCACACACACACACGCACACGCACACACACACATACAAGCATGGGCTGCTATGCATAGAGCCCAAGTAAGGTTTTAACGTGGATGTCAGAGCTCAGCAGTACCTGACACAGTCTGACACTACTTATAGAGGCCAGGAGACACATTCAACATGTACAGTATCCTGGGTGTGTGTGTTCCAGGTTCATGAATGGCAGAGTTCCATCCAGTAGGAGATACGAGCCTACAGACTACGAACACGCTGCCAACTGTGCCACACATGGAGTGAGTTACACACACAACCTGTCTACAGATTCATCTCTTATCTCTGGAAACACAGCTGCTGTTCACCCTGCTGTACCTGGTTCTACCCATAATATCTTGTTTACCCATGATCCTCCACAGCTCTGGATCATCCCCAGCCTGGTGGGCGGGTCTGTACTCTACTTCCTGTCTGTGGACCAATGGCAGGCTGCTGCTGCCTGGTTGTACGGGGCGGGGCTTAGTGGTCTATTCATCTCCTCCACTCTGTTTCACACCGTGGCCTGGAAGATCAGACACCTCCGGTTAGTATCTCTGATCAGACACCTCCGGTTAGTATCTCTGATCAGACACCTCCGGTTAGTCTCTCTGATCAGACACCTCCGGTTAGTATCTCTGCTCAGACACCTCCGGTTAGTCTCTCTGCTCAGACACCTCCGGTTAGTCTCTCTGATCAGACACCTCCGGTTAGTCTCTCTGTTTCACACCGTGGCCTGGAACATCAGACACCTCCAGTTAGTATCTCTGATCAGACACCTCCGGTTAGTCTCTCTGATCAGACACCTCCGGTTAGTCTCTCTGTTCAGACACCTCCGGTTAGTCTCTCTGATCAGACACCTCCGGTTAGTCTCTCTGTTTCACACCGTGGCCTGGAACATCAGACACCTCCAGTTAGTATCTCTGATCAAACACCTCCGGTTAGTATCTCTGATCAGACACCTCCGGTTAGTATCTCTGATCAGACACCTCCGGTTAGTCTTTCTGATCAGACACCTCCGGTTAGTCTCTCTGATCAGACACCTCCGGTTTGTCTCTCTGTTTCACACCGTGGTCTGGAACATCAGACACCTCCGGTTAGTCTGTCTGATCAGACACCTCCGGTTTGTCTCTATGTTTCACACCGTGGTCTGGAACATCAGACACCTCTAGTTAGTATCTCTGATCAGACACCTCTAGTTAGTATCTCGGTCTTTATCTCAATTTCAAATTCAATTTAAGGGGCTTTATTGGTGTGGGAAACATATGTTTACATTGCAAGTGAAATAGATGAAATAGACAACAAAAACTGAACAGTAAACATTACACTCACAGAAGTTCCAAAGGAATAGAGACATTTCAAATGTCATATTATGTCTTTATACAGTGTTGTAACGATGTACAAATGGTTAAAGTACACAAGGGAAAATAAATCAGCATAAATATGGGTTGTATTTACAATGGTGTTTGTTCTTCACTGGTTGCCCTTTTCTCGTGGCAACAGGTCACAAATCTTGCTGCTGTGATGGCACACTGTGGTATTTCACCCAGTAGATATGGGAGTTTATCAAAATTGGATTTGTTTTCAAATTCTTTGTGGATCTGTGTAATCTGAGGGAAATGTGTGTCTCTAATATGGCCATACATTGGACAGGAGGTTAGGAAGTGCAGCTCAGTTTCCACATCATTATGTGGGCAGTGAGCACATAGCCTGTCTTCTCTTGAGAGCCAACAGTGACCTTTCTCAATAGCAAGGCTATGCTCACAGTACATAGTCAAAGCTTCTGTTCATTTTGGGTCAGTCACAGTTGTCAGGCCACTGTGTACTCTCTGTTTAGGGCCAAAGAGCATTCTTGTTTGCTCTGTTTTTTTGTTAATTCTTTCCAAAGTAAATATATTTTTGTTTTCACGTGATTTGGTTGGGTCTAATTGTGTTGCTGTCCTAATTGTGTTGCTGTCCTGTGAACAGAGCCCCAGGACCAGCTTGCTTAGGGGAATCTTTTCCAGGTTCATCTCTGTTACAGGAATTAAATTCCTTTATGTTTTATTTAACTAATTTAATTAAACACTCTGCCCACTCCTAAGAATTTGTAAGACCCTTATTTGCATAAAATGGACAGAGACCAGTCTCAAAATCGATCAGCAGCGTTTATTCTGGAGAGTACTGAACACGATACAGTTTACCACAGGTTATAAACTGCACTAGCGTTTATTCTGGAGAGTACTGAACACGATACAGTTTACCACAGGTTATAAACTGCACTAGCGTTTATTCTGGAGAGTACTGAACACGATACAGTTTACCACAGGTTATAAACTGCACTAGCGTTTATTCTCGAGAGTACTGAACACGATACAGTTTACCACAGGTTATAAACTGCACTAGCGTTTATTCTGGAGAGTACTGAACACGATGCAGTTTACCACAGGGTTATGGTAACCCTAACACCACAGGTTATAAACTGAAAATGACGTCATTCGTTTTTGAACTGTTCCGTCTCTTCTCCCACCCTGGTACAAAGGCAGTATCTCAAGCCTTCCCACATCGTCTCCCTACCAATTTAATATAATTTATGACGAGCCAAGGTCTTCCTGTGTAGAAGCATTCTAGCCAGTCTGACGATAAGTTATTTCATTTCTACCAAGGAACAGACAGTCATTGTTCTAATTCTTGATTATATTTACACACATTGAACACACAGAGTGTTCAAACCGATTCCCCTAATTAGAACACTATTCCCCTAATTAGAACACTATTCCCCTAATTAGAACACTATTCCCCTAATTAGAACACTATTCCCCTAATTAGAACACTATTCCCCTAATTAGAACACTATTCCCCTAATTAGAACACTATTCCCCTAATTAGAACACTATTCCCCTAATTAGAACACTATTCCCCTAATTAGAACACTATTCCCCTAATTAGAACACTATTCCCCTAATTAGAACACTATTCCCCTAATTAGAACACTATTCCCCTAATTAGAACACTATTCCCCTAATTAGAACACTATTCCCCTAATTAGAACACTATTCCCCTAATTAGAACACTATTCCCCTAATTAGAACACTATTCCCCTAATTAGAACACTATTCCACTAATTAGAACACTATTCCCCTAATTAGAACACTATTCCCCTAATTAGAACACTAGTCCCCTAATTAGAACACTATTCCCCTAATTAGAACACTATTCCCCTAATTAGAACACTATTCCCCTAATTAGAACACTATTCCCCTAATTAGAACACTATTCCCCTAATTAGAACACTATTCCCCTAATTAGAACACTATTCCCCTAATTAGAACACTATTCCCCTAATTAGAACACTATTCCCCTAATTAGAACACTATTCCCCTAATTAGAACACTATTCCCCTAATTAGAACACTAGTCCCTGAATCAGTCTCAGCAGAGAAAGGTAACACAGACTCCAACACAAACGACTCAGAGGCACCTGTGTCTCAGGATCTTCAATGGCACTGGGTCGTTACTTCCTAACAGAGATACTAAAACCCTCCGTAATGAAAGGTAAATAGTCTGGATCAATTGGAACTTTCACATGCCCCTGGGCCTGAGACGGAGTGACAGGAGTGAACTGATGTGGGACAGGTGCTGCTAACGCCATAGGCTTATGGTTAACTTTAGCAGGAGTACTGAATTACTCTCAGCCCTGAGAAGGTTTTTCTAATGATCGGAACCCTGACAGTAGTGACACTCTTGACTGAAGTCAGCTTTACCACGGGAGCCAGGCTCAACCCTAGATGAATGGAACCCGTGGACCAGTGTCTGAGTGGGCAGGGCCCAAATCTCCCCCCGAATGCACCCACTCACTCTGAATACAGGGCTCTGCAAAGACACTTTCGTGAGTCAAAACATTCTCGTCCACCAAAACCGCAGCTTCAGAGACAGTCTTAACTTTTCCTTCCTTAATGTACGTACAGTAGCTATACGATCAGGGATTGTGTCCTTTAAATTGCTCTAGCATAATCAGATCACACAGCCCCTGGAAAGTCGGAACCGCAGAGGCGGAACACCAGCGATTTAAACTATGAAAATAACTCTGGCGTAAACTCAACATGAGTCTGTTAATCAGCCTTTTTTAAAGTTGTAAATCGTTGACGTTAAGCCTCAGGAACCAGTTGGTAAATCTGTAACGGACGTTTTAACCTTATCATAACTGACACTGTTGGCTACACCAAGAGCTGAATATGCTTCCTGCGCTTTACCAGTCAGCACACACAGCAACATTAAAGAGATCAGAATCAGGCCAACTCTTAGCGTCAGCACACACAGCAACATTAAAGAGATCAGAATCAGGCCAACTCTTAGCGTCAGCAACACACTGCAACATTAAAGAGATCAGAATCAGGCCAACTCTTAGTGTCAGCAACACACTGCAACATTAAAGTGAGATCAGAATCAGGCCAACTCCTAGCGTCAGCAACACACTGCAACATTAAAGTGAGATCAGAATCAGGCCAACTCCTAGCGTCAGCAACACACTGCAACATTAAAGTGAGATCAGAATCAGGCCAACTCCTAGCGTCAGCAACACACTGCAACATTAAAGTGAGATCAGAATCAGGCCAACTCCTATCGTCAGCAACACACTGCAACATTAAAGTGAGATCAGAATCAGGCCAACTCCGAGCGTCAGCAACACACTGCAACATTAAAGTGAGATCAGAATCAGGCCAACTCCTAACGTCAGCAACACACTGCAACATTAAAGAGATCAGAATCAGGCCAACTCCTAGCGTCAGCAACACACTGCAACATTAAAGTGAGATCAGAATCAGGCCAACTCCTAGCGTCAGCAACACACTGCAACATTAAAGTGAGATCAGAATCAGGCCAACTCCTAGCGTCTGCAACACACTGCAACATTAAAGTGAGATCAGAATCAGGCCAACTCTTAGCGTCAGCAACACACTGCAACATTAAAGTGAGATCAGAATCAGGCCAACTCTTAGCGTCAGCACACACAGCAACATTAAAGAGATCAGAATCAGGCCAACTCTTAGCGTCAGCAACACACTGCAACATTAAAGAGATCAGAATCAGGCCAACTCTTAGCGTCAGCAACACACTGCAACATTAAAGTGAGATCAGAATCAGGCCAACTCTTAGTGTCAGCAACACACTGCAACATTAAAGTGAGATCAGAATCAGGCCAACTCCTAGCGTCAGCAACACACTGCAACATTAAAGTGAGATCACTAAATGTTTCTAATAACCGAGTATAATAACTGTGTGTATAATAACCATGTATAATAACTAGGTATAATAACCGTGTATAACTGTGTATAATAACGGTGTGTATAATAACTATGTAGCATAGCTGCGTGTATAATATCTGCATGTATATAACTGTGTATAATAACCATGTATAACAACCATGTGTATAATAACCATGTGTATAACAACCATGTGTATAATAACCATGTGTATAACAACCATGTGTACCATGTATAATAACCATGTGTATAATAACCATGTATAATAACCATGTATAATAACCATGTATAATAACCATGTGTATAATAACCATGTGTATAACAACCATGTGTATAATAACCATGTGTATAACAACCATGTGTACCATGTATAATAACCATGTGTATAATAACCATGTGTATAACAACCATGTGTATAATAACCATGTGTATAACAACCATGTGTACCATGTATAATAACCATGTGTATAATAACCATGTGTATAATAACCATGTATAATAACCATGTGTATAATAACCATGTGTAATAACCATGTGTATAATAACCATGTGTATAATAACCATGTATAATGACCATGTATAATAACCATGTGTATAATAACCATGTGTATAATAACCATGTGTAATAACCATGTGTATAATAACCATGTGTATAATAACCATGTATAATAACCATGTGTATAATAACCATGTGTATAACAACCATGTGTATAATAACCATGTGTATAACAACCATGTGTACCATGTATAATAACCATGTGTATAATAACCATGTGTATAATAACCATGTATAATAACCATGTGTATAATAACCATGTGTATAATAACCATGTGTATAATAACCATGTGTATAATAACCATGTGTATAATAACCATGTGTATAATAACCATGTGTATAATAACCATGTGTATAATAACCATGTATAATAACCATGTATAATAACCATGTGTATAATAACCATGTGTATAATAACCATGTGTAATAACCATGTGTGTAATAACCATGTGTATAATAACCGTGTATAATAACCATGTGTATAATAACCATGTGTAATAACCATGTGTATAATAACCATGTGTATAATAACCATGTATAATAACCATGTGTATAATAACCATGTGTATAATAACCATGTGTAATAACCATGTGTATAATAACCATGTGTAATAACCATGTGTATAATAACCATGTGTATAATAACCATGTGTAATAACCATGTGTATAATAACCATGTATTATTTATTTATTTATTTATTTTACCTTTATTTAACCAGGTAGGCAAGTTGAGAACAAGTTCTCATTTACAATTGCGACCTGGCCAAGATAAAGCAAAGCAGTTCGACAGATACAACAACACAGAGTTACACATGGAGTAAAACAAACATACAGTCAATAATAAAGTATAAACAAGTCTATATACAATGTGAGCAAATGAGGTGAGAAGGGAGGTAAAGGCAAAAAAGGCCTTGGTGGCAAGGTAAATACAATATAGCAAGTAAAACACTGGAATGGTAGTTTTGCAATGGAAGAATGTGCAAAGTAGAAATAAAAATAATGGGGTGCAAAGGAGCAAAATAAATAAATAAATTAAATACAGTTGGGAAAGAGGTAGTTGATAGGGCTAAATTATAGGTGGGCTATGTACAGGTGCAGTAATCTGTGAGCTGCTCTGACAGTTGGTGCTTAAAGCTAGTGAGGGAGATAAGTGTTTCCAGTTTCAGAGATTTTTGTAGTTCGTTCCAGTCATTGGCAGCAGAGAACTGGAAAGAGAGGCGGCCAAAGAAAGAATTGGTTTTGGGGGTGACTAGAGAGATATACCTGCTGGAGCGTGTGCTACAGGTGGGAGATGCTATGGTGACCAGCGAGCTGAGATAAGGGGGGACTTTACCTAGCAGGGTCTTGTAGATGACATGGAGCCAGTGGGTTTGGCGACGAGTATGAAGCGAGGGCCAGCCAACGAGAGCGTACAGGTCGCAATGGTGGGTAGTATATGGGGCTTTGGTGACAAAACGGATTGCACTGTGATAGACTGCATCCAATTTGTTGAGTAGGGTATTGGAGGCTATTTTGTAAATTACATCGCCAAAGTCGAGGATTGGTAGGATGGTCAGTTTTACAAGGGTATGTTTGGCAGCATGAGTGAAGGATGCTTTGTTGCGAAATAGGAAGCCAATTCTAGATTTAACTTTGGATTGGAGATGTTTGATATGGGTCTGGAAGGAGAGTTTACAGTCTAACCAGACACCTAAGTATTTGTAGTTGTCCACGTATTCTAAGTCAGAGCCGTCCAGAGTAGTGATGTTGGACAGGCGGGTAGGTGCAGGTAGCGATCGGTTGAAGAGCATGCATTTAGTTTTACTTGTATTTAAGAGCAATTGGAGGCCACGGAAGGAGAGTTGTATGGCATTGAAGCTTGCCTGGAGGGTTGTTAACACAGTGTCCAAAGAAGGGCCGGAAGTATACAGAATGGTGTCGTCTGCGTAGAGGTGGATCAGAGACTCACCAGCAGCAAGAGCGACCTCATTGATGTATACAGAGAAGAGAGTCGGTCCAAGAATTGAACCCTGTGGCACCCCCATAGAGACTGCCAGAGGTCCGGACAACAGACCCTCCGATTTGACACACTGAACTCTATCAGAGAAGTAGTTGGTGAACCAGGCGAGGCAATCATTTGAGAAACCAAGGCTGTTTAGACTGCCGATGAGGATGTGGTGATTGACAGAGTCGAAAGCCTTGGCCAGATCAATGAATACGGCTGCACAGTAATGTTTCTTATCGATGGCGGTTAAGATATCGTTTAGGACCTTGAGCGTGGCTGAGGTGCACCCATGACCAGCTCTGAAACCAGATTGCATAGCAGAGAAGGTATGGTGAGATTCAAAATGGTCGGTAATCTGTTTGTTGACTTGGCTTTCGAAGACCTTAGAAAGGCATGGTAGGATAGATATAGGTCTGTAGCAGTTTGGGTCAAGAGTGTCCCCCCCTTTGAAGAGGGGGATGACCGCAGCTGCTTTCCAATCTTTGGGAATCTCAGACGACACGAAAGAGAGGTTGAACAGGCTAGTAATAGGGGTGGCAACAATTTCGGCAGATAATTTTAGAAAGAAAGGGTCCAGATTGTCTAGCCCGGCTGATTTGTAGGGGTCCAGATTTTGCAGCTCTTTCAGAACATCAGCTGAATGGATTTGGGAGAAGGAGAAATGGGGAAGGCTTGGGCGAGTTGCTGTTGGGGGTGCAGTGCTGTTGACAGGGGTAGGAGTAGCCAGGTGGAAAGCATGGCCAGCAGTAGAAAAATGCTTATTGAAATTTTCAATTATGGTGGATTTATCAGTGGTGACAGTGTTTCCTATCTTCAGTGCAGTGGGCAGCTGGGAGGAGGTGTTCTTATTCTCCATGGACTTTACAGTGTCCCAGAACTTTTTTGAGTTAGTGTTGCAAGAAGCAAATTTCTGCTTGAAAAAGCTAGCTAACCATGTGTATAATAACCATGTGTATAATAACCAGGTGTATAATAACCATGTGTATAATAACCATGTGTATAATAACCATGTATAATAACCATGTATAATAACCATATGTATAATTACCATGTGTATAACAACCATGTGTATAATAACCATGTATAATAACCATGTGTAATAACCATATGTATAACAACCATGTGTATAATAACCATATGTATAATTACCATGTGTATAACAACCATGTGTATAATAACCATGTATAATAACCATGTGTAATAACCATATGTATAACAACCATGTGTATAATAACCATGTGTATAATAACCATGTATAATAACCATGTATAACAACCATGTATAACAACCATGTATAATAACCATGTGTATAATAACCATGTATAATAACCATGTATATAATAACCATGTATAACAACCATGTATAATAACCATGTATAATAACCATGTATAATAACCATGTGTATAATAACCATGTGTATAATAACCATGTGTACCATGTATAATAACCACGTGTATAATAACCATGTATAATAACCATGTATAATAACCATATGTATAATAACCATGTGTATAATAACCAGGTGTATAATAACCATGTGTATAATAACCATGTGTATAATAACCAGGTGTATAATAACCATATGTATAACAACCATGTATAATAACCATATGTATAACAACCATGTGTATAATAACCATGTATAACAACCATGTATAATAACCATGTGTATAATAACCATGTATAATAACCATATGTATAACAACCATGTATAATAACCATGTATAACAACCATGTATAATAACCATGTATAATAACCATGTATAATAACCATATGTATAATAACCATGTGTATAATAACCAGGTGTATAATAACCATGTGTATAATAACCATGTGTATAATAACCAGGTGTATAATAACCATATGTATAACAACCATGTATAATAACCATATGTATAACAACCATGTGTATAATAACCATGTATAATAACCATATGTATAATAACAAGGTGTATAATAACCATGTATAATAACCATGTATAATAACCATGTATAATAACCATGTGTATAATAACCAGGTGTATAATAACTATGTGTATAATAACCATGTGTATAATAACCAGGTGTATAATAACCATGTATAATAACCATGTGTATAATAACCATGTGTACCATGTATAATAATCACGTGTATAATAACCATGTGTATAATAACCATGTGTACCATGTATAATAACCACGTGTATAATAACCATGTGTATAATAACCATGTGTATAATAACCATGTGTAATAACCATGTGTATAATAACCATGTGTAATAACCATGTGTATAATAACCATGTGTATAATAACCATGTGTATAATAACCATGTGTACCATGTATAATAACCACGTGTATAATAACCATGTGTAATAACCATGTATAATAACCATGTGTAATAACCATGTGTATAATAACCATGTGAATAATAACCATGTATAATAACCATGTGTATAATAACCATGTGTATAATAACCATGTGAATAATAACCATGTATAATAACCATGTGTATAATAACCATGTGTATAACAACCATGTGTATAATAACCATGTATAATAACCATGTATAATAACCATGTGTATAATAACCATGAGTATAATAACCATGAGTATAATAACCATATGTATAACAACCATGTGTATAATAACCATGTATAATAACCATGTATAATAACCATGTGTATAATAACCATGTGTAATAACCATGTATAATAACCATGTATAATAACCATGTATAATAACCATATGTATAATAACCATATGTATAATAACCATGTATAATAACCATGTATAATAACCATGTATAATAACCATGTGTATAATAACCATGTGTATAATAACCATGTATAATAACCATGTGTATAATAACCATGTGTATAATAACCATGTATAATAACCATGTGTATAATAACCATGTGTATAATAACCATGTATAATAACCATATGTATAATAACCATGTATAATACCCGTGTATAATAACCATGTATAATAACCATGTGTATAATAACCATGTGTATAATAACCATGTATAATAACCATGTATAATAACCATATGTATAATAACCATGTGTATAATAACCAGGTGTATAATAACCATGTGTATAACAACCATGTGTATAATAACCATGTATAATAACCATGTGTATAATAACCATGTATAATAACCATGTGTATAATAACCATGTGTATAATAACCATGTATAATAACCATGTATAATAACCATATGTATAATAACCATATGTATAATAACCATATGTATAATAACCATGTGTATAATAACCATGTATAATAACCATGTATAACAACCATGTATAATAACATGTGTATAATAACCATATGTATAATAACCATGTGTATAACAACCATGTGTATAATAACCATGTATAATAACCATGTGTATAATAACCATGTGTATAATAACCATGTATAATAACCATGTATAATAACCATGTATAATAACCATGTGTATAACAACCATGTGTATAATAACCATGTATAATAACCATGTGTATAATAACCATGTATAATAACCATGTGTATAATAACCATGTATAATAACCATGTATAATAACCATATGTATAATAACCATGTGTATAATAACCAGGTGTATAATAACCATATGTATAATAACCATGCGTATAATAACCATGTGTATAATAACCATGTGTAATAACCATGTATAATAACCATATGTATAATAACCATGTGTATAATAACCAGGTGTATAATAACCATGTGTATAACAACCATGTGTATAATAACCATGTATAATAACCATGTGTATAATAACCATGTATAATAACCATGTATCATAACCATATGTATAATAACCATATGTATAATAACCATATGTATAATAACCATGTGTATAATAACCATGTATAATAACCATGTGTATAATAACCATGTGTATAATAACCATGTGTATAATAACCAGGTGTATAATAACCATGTATAATAACCATATGTATAATAACCATGTGTATAATAACCACGTGTATAATAACCACGTGTATAATAACCACGTGTATAATAACCACGTGTATAATAACCACGTGTATAATAACCATGTGTATAATAACCATGTGTATAATAACCATGTGTAATAACCATGTATAATAACGGTGAATATAACTGTGTGTGTATAATACCTGTGTATACTAACTGTGTGTGTGTATACTAACTGTGTGTGTGATTATATTAACTGTGTGTGTATACTAACTGTGTGTGTGTGTGTGTGTGTGTGTATACTAACTGTGTGTGTATACTAACTGTGTGTGTGATTATATTAACTGTGTGTGTGTGTGTATACTAACTGTTTGTGTGTGTGTGTGTATACTAACTGCGTGTGTGTATACGAACTGTGTGTGTGTATACTAACTGTGTGTGTGTATACTAACTGTGTGTGTGTATACTAACTGTGTGTGTGTATACTAACTGTGTGTGTGTATTCTAACTGTGTGTGTGTGTATACGAACTGTGTGTGTGTGTATACGAACTGTGTGTGTGTGTATACGAACTGTATGTGTGTGTGTATACGAACTGTGTGTGTGTGTGTATACGAACTGTGTGTGTGTGTGTGTGTATACTAACTGTGTGTGTGTGTATACTAACTGTGTGTGTGTATACTAACTGTGTGTGTGTATACTAACTGTGTGTGTGTGTATATTAACTGTGTGTGTGTATGTGTATATTAACTGTGTGTGTGTATACTAACTGTGTGTGTGTATACTAACTGTGTGTGCGTATACTAACTGTGTGTGTGTATACTAACTGTGTGTGTGTGTGTGTGTATACTAACTGTGTGTGTGTATATTAACTGTGTGTGTGTATGTATATTAACTGTGTGTGTGTATGTGTATATTAACTGTGTGTGTGTATACTAACTGTGTTTGTGTATACTAACTGTGTGTGCGTATACTAACTGTGTGTGTGTATACTAACTGTGTGTGTATACTAACTGTGTGTGTATACTAACTGTGTGTGTGTATTAACTGTGTGTGTGTATATTAACTGTGTGTGTGTGTGTATATTAACTGTGTGTGTGTGTGTATACTAACTGTGTGTGTGTATTAACTGTGTGTGTGTGTGTGTGTGTGTATACTAACTGTGTGTGTGTGTATATTAACTGTGTGTGTGTGTGTATACTAACTGTGTGTGTGTGTGTATACGAACTGTGTGTGTGTATACTAACTGTGTGTGTGTGTATATTAACTGTGAGTGTGTGTGTATATTAACTGTGTGTGTGTGTATACTAACTGTGTGTGTGTATACTAACTGTGTGTGTGTGTATACTAACTGTGTGTGTGTATACTAACTGTGTGTGTGTGTGTGTATATTAACTGTGTGTGTGTGTGTGTGTATACTAACTGTGTGTGTGTATTAACTGTGTGTGTGTGTGTGTGTTTGTGTGTGTATACGAACTGTGTGTGTGTATACTAACTGTGTGTGTGTGTGTGTGTATTAACTGTGTGTGTGTGTGTATATTAACTGTGTGTGTATACTAACTGTGTGTGTGTGTATATTAACTGTGTGTGTGTGTGTGTATACTAACTGTGTGTGTGTGTATATTAACTGTGTGTGTGTGTGTGTATACTAACTGTGTGTGTGTGTATATTAACTGTGTATGTATATTAACTCTGTGTGTGTGTGTATACTAACTGTGTGTGTGTATATTAACTGTGTGTGTGTATAATAACTGTGTGTGTGTATACTAACTGTGTGTGTGTGTGTGTGTGTACTAACTGTGTGTGTGTATATTAACTGTGTGTGTGTGTGTGTATACTAACTGTGTGTGTGTGTATACTAACTGTGTGTGTGTATATTAACTGTGTGTGTGTATAATAACTGTGTGTGTGTATACTAACTGTGTGTGTGTATATTAACTGTGTGTGTGTATAATAACTGTGTGTGTGTATACTAACTGTGTGTGTGTGTGTGTGTGTACACTAACTGTGTGTGTGTGTATACTAACTGTGTGTGTGTATACTAACTGTGTGTGTGTGTGTATACTAACTGTGTGTGTGTATACTAACTGTGTGTGTGTATGTGTGTGTGTGTGTATACTAACTGTGTGTGTGTGTGTATACTAACTGTGTGTGTGTGTGTGTGTGTATACTAACTGTGTGTGTGTGTATACTAACTGTGTGTGTGTGTGTATACTAACTGTGTGTGTGTGTGTATATTAACTGTGTGTGTGTGTATACTAACTGTGTGTGTGTATATTAACTGTGTGTGTGTGTACACTAACTGTGTGTGTGTGTATACTAACTCTGTGTGTGTATATTAACTGTGTGTGTGTGTGTGTGTATACTAACTGTGTGTGTGTGTGTATACAAACTGTGTGTGTGTATATTAACTGTGTGTGTGTGTGTGTATACTGACTGTGTGTGTGTGTGTAAACTAACTGTGTGTGTGTATACTAACTGTGTGTGTGTGTGTATACTAACTGTGTGTGTGTATACTAACTGTGTGTGTGTGTATACTAACTGTGTGTGTGTATATTAACTGTGTGTGTGTGTGTGTGTGTGTACACTAACTGTGTGTGTGTGTATACTAACTGTGTGTGTGTATATTAACTGTGTGTGTGTGTATACTAATTGTGTGTGTGTGTATACGAACTGTGTGTGTGTATATTAACTGTGTGTGTGTGTGTGTGTATACTAACTGTGTGTGTGTGTGTATTAACTGTGTGTGTATACTAACTGTGTGTCTCTCTACAGTAGAGTGGAGCAGCGTTTCCACATGTGTGACAGAATGGCCATCTACTTCTTCATCGCTGCTTCCTACACCCCCTGGTAGGTGTGTGTGTGTGTGTGTATACACCCCCTGGTAGGTGTGTGTGTGTGTATACACCCCCTGGTAGGTGTGTGTGTGTGTGTGTATACACCCCCTGGTAGGTGTGTGTGTGTGTGTGTATACACCCCCTGGTAGGTGTGTGTGTGTATACACCCCTGGTAGGTGTGTGTATACACCCCCTGGTAGGTGTGTGTATACACCCCCTGGTAGGTGTGTGTATACACCCCCTGGTAGGTGTGTGTATACACCCCCGGGTATGTGTGTGTGTGTGTACACCCCCTGGTAGATGTGTGTATACACCCCCTGGTAGGTGTGTGTGTGTGTGTGTATACACCCCCTGGTAGGTGTGTGTGTGTGTGTATACACACCCTGGTAGGTGTCTGTGTGTTTGTGTATACACCCCCTGGTAGGTGTGTGTGTGTGTGTGTGTGTGTGTACACCCCCTGGTAGGTGTGTGTGTGTGTGTGTGTGTGTACACCCCCTGGTAGGTGTGTGTGTGTGTGTGTGTGTACACCCCCTGGTAGGTGTGTGTGTGTGTTTGTGTGTACACCCCCTGGTAGGTGTGTGTGTGTGTATACACCCCCTGGTAGGTGTGTGTGTGTGTATACACCCCCTGGTAGGTGTGTGTGTGTTTATGTATACACCCCCTGGTAGAGGTGTGTGTGTGTGTGTGTGTGTGTACACCCCCTGGTAGGTGTGTGTGTGTGTACACCCCCTGGTAGGTGTGTGTGTGTGTGTGTGTACACCCCCTGGTAGGTGTGTGTGTGTTTGTGTGTACACCCCCTGGTAGGTGTGTGTGTTTGTGTGTACACCCCCTGGAAGGTGTGTGTGTGTGTACACCCCCTGGTAGGTGTGTGTGTGTTTGTGTGTACACCCCCTGGTAGGTGTGTGTGTTTGTGTGTACACCCCCTGGAAGGTGTGTGTGTGTGTACACCCCCTGGTAGGTGTGTGTGTTTGTGTGTACACCCCCTGGAAGGTGTGTGTGTGTGTACACCCCCTGGTAGGTGTGTGTGTGTTTGTGTGTACACCCCCTGGTAGGTGTGTGTGTTTGTGTGTACACCCCCTGGTAGAGGTGTGTGTGTGTGTGTGTGTACACCCCCTGGTAGGTGTGTGTGTGTGTACACCCCCTGGTAGGTGTGTGTGTGTTTGTGTGTACACCCCCTGGTAGGTGTGTGTGTTTGTGTGTACACCCCCTGGTAGGTGTGTGTGTGTGTGTGTACACCCCCTGGTAGGTGTGTGTGTGTTTGTGTGTACACCCCCTGGTAGAGGTGTGTGTGTGTGTTTGTGTGTACACCCCCTGGTAGGTGTGTGTGTTTGTGTGTACACCCCCTGGTAGGTGTGTGTGTGTTTGTGTGTACACCCCCTGGTAGGTGTGTGTGTTTGTGTGTACACCCCCTGGTAGGTGTGTGTGTGTTTGTGTGTACACCCCCTGGTAGGTGTGTGTGTGTTTGTGTGTACACCCCCTGGAAGGTGTGTGTGTGTTTCTACACCTGCATTGCTTGCTGTCTGTTTTAGGCTGGGTTTCTGTACAGCACTTTGAGATATCAGCTGATGTACGAATGGGCTATATAAATACATTTGATTTGATTTGTTTGTGTGTACACCCCCTGGTAGGTGTGTGTGTGTTTGTGTGTGTGTGCACCCCCTGGTAGTTGTGTGTGTGTGTACACGCCCTAGGTTGATGCCGAGGGAGTTGGGTCCGTGGTCACGTGTTTCTAGGTTAATGTTGAGGGAGTTGGGTCCGTGGTCACGTGTTTCTAGGTTGATGCTGAGGGTTGGGTACGTGGTCACGTGTTTCTAGGTTGATGCTGAGGGAGTTGGGTCCGTGGTCACGTGTTTCTAGGTTAATGATGAGGGAGTTGGGTCCGTGGTCACGTGTTTTAGGTTAATGATGAGGGAGTTGGGTCCGTGGTCACGTGTTTCTAGGTTAATGATGAGGGAGTTGGGTCCGTGGTCATGTGTTTCTAGGTTGATGCTGAGGGAGTTGGGTCCGCGGTCATGTGTTTCTAGGTTGATGATGAGGGAGTTGGGTCCGCGGTCATGTGTTTCTAGGTTGATGCTGAGGGAGTTGGGTCCGTGGTCACGTGTTTCTAGGTTGATGCTGAGGGAGTTGGGTCCGCGGTCATGTGTTTCTAGGTTGATGATGAGGGAGTTGGGTCCGCGGTCATGTGTTTCTAGGTTGATGATGAGGGAGTTGGGTCCGCGGTCATGTGTTTCTAGGTTGATGCTGAGGGAGTTGGGTCCGTGGTCACGTGTTTCTAGGTTGATGCCGAGGGAGTTGGGTCCGTGGTCACGTGTTTCTAGGTTGATGCTGAGGGAGTTGGGTCCGCGGTCACGTGTTTCTAGGTTGATGCTGAGGGAGTTGGGTCCGTGGTCACGTGTTTCTAGGTTGATGCCGAGGGAGTTGGGTCATGTGGTCATGTGTTTCTAGGTTGATGCTGAGGGAGTTGGGTCCGTGGTCGAGTCACATGCGATGGATTATCTGGATCATGGCAGTTATCGGCTCCACATACGTCTTCTACTTCCACGAGAGGTACCACACACACACACTCACGCGCACGCACGTACACACACACCACTCTCCCTGATGTTAATAATCTCAGGTGATGTCACTCCCTGCAGGTATAAACTGTTGGAGTTACTAGGATACGTGGTCATGGGGGCGGGGCCTGCTCTTGTCATCCTGTCCATGGTAACACACACACACACCATTGATTGTCCAGAAACATTTACCTAAAGTCAATGTTCAAGCTTTCAAAGGAGTTTATCCCCTAAACCCTTATCGTGTGTGTGTTTGTTGCAGGCGGACAGGGCAGGTTTGAGTGAGCTGGCGGTGGGTGGGATTTTCTACATAGTGGGTGTGGCCTTCTTTAAGAGCGATGGAGTCGTCCCATTCGCTCACGCCATCTGGCACCTGTTTGTTGCCATGGGAGCAGCTACACACTACTACGCTATCTGGAGACACCTGTACACACCTGGACACTGAGACACACACCTACCGTGGTGCTAGCTAAACATGGATCTGGTCCTGTACACACCTGGACACTGAAACACACACCTACCGTGGTGCTAGCTAAACAGGGATCTGGTCCTGTACACACCTGGACACTGAGACACACACCTACCGTGGTGCTAGCTAAACAGGGATCTGGTCCTGTACACACCTGGACACTGAGACACACACCTATCGTGGTGCTAGCTAAACAGGGATCTGGTCTGACTGTTTACATGATGACATCACCACATCCAACTCTTACAATTATTAGTAGAAGTACTACAGTTACCAACATGCTGGAAACAGGCTTTGATTATATAATGCCTGTATGTTCCACACCAGAAGGATCTCTGTCCAATTAGAGACAGGAATCAGTGAATTGAAGGATCTCTGTCCAATTAGAAACAGGAATCAGTCAACTACCAGAAGGATCTCTGTCCAATTAGAAACAGGAATCAGTGAATTGAAGGATCTCTGTCCAATTAGAGACAAGAATCAATGAATTACCATAAAGATCATCAAGGACAACAACCAACCGAGCCACTGCCTGTTCACCATGCTATCATCCAGAAGGCGAGGTCAGTACAGGTGCATCAAAGCTGGGACCGAGAGACTGAAAAACAGCTTCTATCTCAAGGCCATCAGACTGTTAAACAGCCACCACTAACATTGAGTGGCTGCTGCCAACACACTGACTCAACTCCAGCCACTTTAATAATTCAAAATTGATTTAAAATGTATCACTAGTCACTTTAAACAATGCCACTTAATATAATGTTTATATGGGTTATATATGGCCATCGCTCATCCATATATCTTTATGTACATATTCTTAATTCCCTTACACTTGTGTGTATAAGGTAGTTGTTGTGAAAATGTTAGATTACTCGTTGATTATTACTGCATTGTCGGAACTAGAAGCACAAGCATTTCACCACACTCGCATTAACATCTGCTAACCATGTGTATGTGACCAATAAAATTTGAATTGAATCTCTGTCCAATTAGAAAACAGGAATCAATGAACTACCAGAAGGATCTTTCTCTTTGTCCAATTAGAGACAGGAATCAGTGAGCTACCAGAAGGATCTCTGTCCAATTAGAGACAGGAATCAGTGAGCTACCAGAAGGATCTCTGTCCAATTAGAAAACAGGAATCAGTGAACTACCAGAAGGATCTTTCTCTTTGTCCAATTAGAGACAGGAATCAGTGAGCTACCAGAAGGATCTTTCTCTTTGTCCAATTAGAGACAGGAGTCAGTCAACTACCAGAAGGATCTCTGTCTTTGTACAATTAGAGACAGGAATCAATGAACTACCAGAAGGACCTCTGTCCAATTAGAGACAGGATTCAGTGAACTACCAGAAGGACCTCTGTCCAATTAGAGACAGGAATCAATGAACTACCAGAAGGATCTTTCTCTTTGTACAATTAGAGACAGGAATCAGTGAGCTACCAGAAGGATATTTCTCTTTGTCCAATTAGAGACAGGAGTCAGTCAACTACCAGAAGGATCTCTGTCTTTGTACAATTAGAGACAGGAATCAATGAACTACCAGAAGGACCTCTGTCCAATTAGAGACAGGATTCAGTGAACTACCAGAAGGATCTCTGTCCAATTAGAGACAGGAATCAGTGAACTACCAGAAGGACCTCTGTCCAATTAGAAACAGGAATCAGTGAACAACCAGAAGGATCTCTGTCTTTGTACAATTAGAGACAGGAATCAGTGAACTTCCAAATACCAGAAGGAAGACCTGACCTGCACTACAGTCAACCTCGTTAAACTGACACCTTTAATTAGTAATACTGTGGTACCTTTATACTGACACCTTTAAGGAGTAATACTGTGGTACCTTTATACTGACACCTTTAATTAGTAATACTGTGGTACCTTTATACTGACACCTTTAAGGAGTAATACTGTGGTACCTTTATACTGACACCTTTAAGGAGTAATACTGTGGTACCTTTATACTGACACCTTTAAGGAGTAATACTGTGGTACCTTTATACTGACACCTTTTAGGAGTAATACTGACACCTTTAAGGAGTAATACTGTGGTACCTTTAAGGAGTAATACTGACACCTTTAAGGAGTAATACTGTGGTACCTTTATACTGACACCTTTAAGGAGTAATACTGTGGTACCTTTATACTGACACCTTTAAGGAGTAATACTGTGGTACCTTTATACTGACACCTTTAATTAGTAATACTGTGGTACCTTTATACTGACACCTTTAAGGAGTAATACTGTGGTACCTTTATACTGACACCTTTAATTAGTAATACTGTGGTACCTTTATACTGACACCTTTAAGGAGTAATACTGTGGTACCTTTATACTGACACCTTTAATTAGTAATACTGTGGTACCTTTATACTGACACCTTTAAGGAGTAATACTGTGGTACCTTTATACTGACACCTTTAAGGAGTAATACTGTGGTACCTTTATACTGACACCTTTAAGGAGTAATACTGTGGTACCTTTATACTGACACCTTTAAGGAGTAATACTGTGGTACCTTTATACTGACACCTTTAAGGAGTAATACTGTGGTACCTTTATACTGACACCTTTAAGGGGTAATACTGTGGTACCTTTATACTGACACCTTTAAGGAGTAATACTGACACCTTTAAGGAGTAATACTGTGGTACCTTTAAGGAGTAATATTGACACCTTTAAGGAGTAATACTGTGGTACCTTTATACTGACACCTTTAAGGAGTAATACTGTGGTACCTTTATACTGACACCTTTAAGGAGTAATACTGTGGTACCTTTATACTGACACCTTTAAGGAGTAATACTGTGGTACCTTTATACTGACACCTTTAAGGAGTAATACTGTGGTACCTTTATACTGACACCTTTAAGGAGTAATACTGACACCTTTAAGGAGCAATACTGTGGTACCTTTAAGGAGTAATACTGACACCTTTAAGGAGTAATACTGTGGTACCTTTATACTGACACCTTTAAGGAGTAATACTGTGGTACCTTTATACTGACACCTTTAAGGAGTAATACTGTGGTACCTTTATACTGACACCTTTAAGGAGTAATACTGTGGTACCTTTATACTGACACCTTTAAGGAGTAATACTGTGGTACCTTTATATTGACACCTTTAAGGAGTAATACTGTGGTACCTTTATATTGACACCTTTAAGGAGTAATACTGTGGTACCTTTATACTGACACCTTTAAGGAGTAATACTGTGGTACCTTTATACTGACACCTTTAAGGAGTAATACTGTGGTACCTTTATACTGACACCTTTAAGGGGTAATACTGTGGTACCTTTATACTGACACCTTTAAGGAGTAATACTGTGGTACCTTTATACTGACACCTTTAAGGAGTAATACTGTGGTACCTTTATACTGACACCTTTAAGGAGTAATACTGTGGTACCTTTATACTGACACCTTTAAGGAGTAATGCTGTGGTACCTTTATACTGACACCTTTAAGGAGTAATACTGTGGTACCTTTATACTGACACCTTTAAGGAGTAATACTGTGGTACCTTTATATTGACACCTTTAAGGAGTAATACTGTGGTACCTTTATATTGACACCTTTAAGGAGTAATACTGTGGTACCTTTATACTGACACCTTTAAGGAGTAATACTGTGGTACCTTTATACTGACACCTTTAAGGAGTAATACTGTGGTACCTTTATATTGACACCTTTAAGGAGTAATACTGTGGTACCTTTATATTGACATCTTTAAGGAGTAATACTGTGGTACCTTTATACTGACACCTTTAAGGAGTAATACTGTGGTACCTTTATACTGACACCTTTAAGGAGTAATACTGTGGTACCTTTATACTGACACCTTTAAGGAGTAATACTGTGGTACCTTTATACTGACACCTTTAAGGGGTAATACTGTGGTACCTTTATACTGACACCTTTAAGGAGTAATACTGTGGTACCTTCATACTGACACCTTTAAGGAGTAATACTGTGGTACCTTTATACTGACACCTTTAAGGAGTAATACTGTGGTACCTTTATACTGACACCTTTAAGGAGTAATACTGTGACACCTTTATACTGACACCTTTAAGGAGTAATACTGTGACACCTTTATACTGACACCTTTAAGGAGTAATACTGTGGTACCTTTATACTGACACCTTTAAGGAGTAATACTGTGGTACCTTTATACTGACACCTTTAAGGAGTAATACTGTGGTACCTTTATACTGACACCTTTAAGGAGTAATACTGTGGTACCTTTAAGGAGTAATACTGTGGTACCTTTATACTGACACCTTTAGGGAGTAATACTGTGGTACCTTTATACTGACACCTTTAAGGAGTAATACTGACACCTTTAAGGAGTAATACTCTGGTACCTTTATACTGACACCTTTAAGGAGTAATACTGACACCTTTAAGGAGTAATACTGTGGTACCTTTATACTGACACCTTTAAGGAGTAATACTGTGGTACCTTTATACTGACACCTTTAAGGAGTAATACTGTGGTACTTTTATACTGACACCTTTAAGGAGTAATACTGTGGTACCTTTATACTGACACCTTTAAGGAGTAACACTGTGGTACCTTTATACTGACACCTTTAATGAGTAATACTGTGGTGCCTTTATACTGACACCTTTAAGGAGTAATACTGTGGTACCTTTATACTGACACCTTTACGGGGTAATACTGTGGTGCCTTTATACTGACACCTTTACGGGGTAATACTGTGGTACCTTTATACTGACACCTTTAAGGAGTAATACTGTGGTACCTTTATACTGACACCTTTAAGGAGTAATACTGTGGTACCTTTATACTGACACATTTAAGGAGTAATACTGTGGTACCTTTATACTGACACCTTTAAGGAGTAATACTGTGGTACCTTTATATTGACACCTTTAAGGAGTAATACTGTGGTACCTTTATATTGACATCTTTAAGGAGTAATACTGTGGTACCTTTATACTGACACCTTTAAGGAGTAATACTGTGGTACCTTTATACTGACACCTTTAAGGAGTAATACTGTGGTACCTTTATACTGACACCTTTAAGGAGTAATACTGTGGTACCTTTATACTGACACCTTTAAGGGGTAATACTGTGGTACCTTTATACTGACACCTTTAAGGAGTAATACTGTGGTACCTTCATACTGACACCTTTAAGGAGTAATACTGTGGTACCTTTATACTGACACCTTTAAGGAGTAATACTGTGGTACCTTTATACTGACACCTTTAAGGAGTAATACTGTGACACCTTTATACTGACACCTTTAAGGAGTAATACTGTGACACCTTTATACTGACACCTTTAAGGAGTAATACTGTGGTACCTTTATACTGACACCTTTAAGGAGTAATACTGTGGTACCTTTATACTGACACCTTTAAGGAGTAATACTGTGGTACCTTTATACTGACACCTTTAAGGAGTAATACTGTGGTACCTTTAAGGAGTAATACTGTGGTACCTTTATACTGACACCTTTACGGAGTAATACTGTGGTACCTTTATACTGACACCTTTAAGGAGTAATACTGACACCTTTAAGGAGTAATACTCTGGTACCTTTATACTGACTCCTTTAAGGAGTAATACTGACACCTTTAAGGAGTAATACTGTGGTACCTTTATACTGACACCTTTAAGGAGTAATACTGTGGTACCTTTATACTGACACCTTTAAGGAGTAATACTGTGGTACTTTTATACTGACACCTTTAAGGAGTAATACTGTGGTACCTTTATACTGACACCTTTAAGGAGTAACACTGTGGTACCTTTATACTGACACCTTTAATGAGTAATACTGTGGTGCCTTTATACTGACACCTTTAAGGAGTAATACTGTGGTACCTTTATACTGACACCTTTACGGGGTAATACTGTGGTGCCTTTATACTGACACCTTTACGGGGTAATACTGTGGTACCTTTATACTGACACCTTTAAGGAGTAATACTGTGGTACCTTTATACTGACACCTTTAAGGAGTAATACTGTGGTACCTTTATACTGACACCTTTAAGGAGTAATACTGTGGTACCTTTATACTGACACCTTTAAGGAGTAATACTGTGGTACCTTTATACTGACACCTTTAAGGAGTAATACTGTGACACCTTTATACTGACACCTTTAAGGAGTAATACTGTGACACCTTTATACTGACACCTTTAAGGAGTAATACTGTGGTACCTTTATACTGACACCTTTAAGGAGTAATACTGTGGTACCTTTATACTGACACCTTTAAGGAGTAATACTGTGGTACCTTTATACTGACACCTTTAAGGAGTAATACTGTGGTACATTTATACTGACACCTTTAAGGAGTAATACTGTGGTACCTTTATATTGACACCTTTAAGGAGTAATACTGTGGTACCTTTATATTGACACCTTTAAGGAGTAATACTGTGGTACCTTTATACTGACACCTTTAAGGAGTAATACTGTGGTACCTTTATACTGACACCTTTAAGGAGTAATACTGTGGTACCTTTATACTGACACCTTTAAGGAGTAATACTGACACCTTTAAGGAGTAATACTGTGGTACCTTTATACTGACACCTTTAAGGGGTAATACTGTGGTACCTTTATACTGACACCTTTAAGGAGTAACACTGTGGTCCCTTTATACTGACACCTTTAATGAGTAATACTGTGGTGCCTTTATACTGACACCTTTAAGGAGTAATACTGTGGTACCTTTATACTGACACCTTTACGGGGTAATACTGTGGTGCCTTTATACTGACACCTTTAAGGAGTAATACTGTGGTACCTTTATACTGACACCTTTACGGGGTAATACTGTGGTGCCTTTATACTGACACCTTTAAGGAGTAATACTGTGACACCTTTATACTGACACCTTTAAGGAGTAATACTGTGGTGCCTTTATACTGACACCTTTAAGGAGTAATACTGTGGTACCTTTATACTGACACCTTTAAGGAGTAATACTGTGGTACCTTTATACTGACACCTTTAAGGGGTAATACTGTGGTACCTTTATACTGACACCTTTAAGGGGTAATACTGTGGTACCTTTATACTGACACCTTTAAGGAGTAATACTGTGGTACCTTTATACTGACACCTTTAAGGAGTAATACTGTGGTACCTTTATACTGACACCTTTAAGGAGTAATACTGTGGTACCTTTATACTGACACCTTTAAGGAGTAATACTGTGGTACCTTTATACTGACACCTTTAAGGAGTAATACTGTGGTACCTTTATACTGACACCTTTAAGGAGTAATACTGTGGTACCTTTATACTGACACCTTTAAGGAGTAATACTGACACCTTTAAGGAGTAATACTGTGGTACCTTTATACTGACACCTTTAAGGGGTAATACTGTGGTACCTTTATACTGACACCTTTAAGGAGTAATACTGTGGTACCTTTATACTGACACCTTTAAGGAGTAATACTGTGGTACCTTTATACTGACACCTTTACATTTAAATTCAGGCTGTAACACAAAAAGGTAGACTTTCTGAAGGCACTGTAGATGTCTGTCATTATAGATATACTAGACAGGACTGACTGAGCTAACTGTATCTAGATGGCTCAGTCAGTCCTGTCTAGTATAACTGTATCTAGATGGCTCAGTCAGTCCTGTCTAGTATAACTATATCTAGATGTCTCAGTCAGTCCTGTCTAGTATAACTATATCTAGATGGCTCAGTCATTCCTGTATCTATGATCTTCTATCAGAGAAACTGTTGATTTAAACAGATCTATAAAATGTGTGTGTGTGTAAACAAATACAGAGATCAAAGTATTGGAACAGTGACATGTTGTTGTTTAGGCTCTGTACTCCAACACGTTGATACAATGACTGAGGTTAAAGTGCAGAATGTCAGCTTTAATTTGAGGCTATTCCCATCCATATCAGGTGAAACATTTAGAAATTACAGCATTTTTTGTACATAGTCCCCCCCATTTTAGGGGACCAAAAGCATTGGGAAAAATTCACTTGTGTAGTACATCAGTCAAACATTTAGTATTTGGTCCCATATTCCTAGCACTCAATAACTACATCAAGCTTGTAACTCTACAAACGTGTTCGATGTATTTCCTGTTTGTTTTGGTTGTGTTTCAGATTATGTTGTGCACAACAAAAGAATATGTCACTGTCCCAATACTTTTGGCCCTCACTGTATAATAACAAGATATTGAAAACATACAGTATATTTACTGAACATAAATGATTTAAGGTCTATGTGTGATTATATTTTAGCGTGTGTCTGTGAGGCCAGTCAGTGTTCTGAGTCGAGGTGGCAGCGTTGCGTTGGCATCTCGGTGCCAGCGGGGGGAGGTGGCGAGGGAAGGCGGGGTTAGAACACTCAGCGCCACGCTCGGAAGTTTCAGCAGCGACCATAACTCCTCCCCTCTGGTCACTACGGCGACAACATCCTCCTCACTGCCACACCAGGAGACTGCTCCGCTACGAAGCTTAGAGAGGAACAGAGAAACCCTACATACACACACACACACACGCACACACACACACACACGCGCACACACACACGAACGGCTGTAGTGACTGGCTATAGTGTGTGTAATTTGTGACTGTAGCCCTGATGGCTGCATGGTGCAGTAGGACTGATGGCTGCATGGTACAGTAGGTAGGGAGCTACTACAGCAGTGAGCCTGTAGGCCTGATGGCTGCAGGGTACAGTAGGTAGGGAGCTACTACAGCAGTGAGCCTGTAGGCCTGATGGCTGCATGGTACAGTAGGTAGGGAGCTACTACAGCAGTGAGCCTGTAGGCCTGATGGCTGCAGGGTACAGTAGGTAGGGAGATACTACAGCAGTGAGCCTGTAGCCCTGATGGCTGCAGGGTACAGTAGGTAGGGAGCTACTACAGCAGTGAGCCTGTAGGCCTGATGGCTGCATGGTACAGTAGGTAGGGAGCTACTACAGCAGTGAGCCTGTAGGCCTGATGGCTGCCTGGTGCAGTAGGTAGGGAGCTACTACAGTAGTGAGCCTGTAGGCCTGATGGCTGCAGGGTACAGTAGGTAGGGAGCTACTACAGCAGTGAGCCTGTAGGCCTGATGGCTGCAGGGTACAGTAGGTAGGGAGCTACTACAGCAGTGAGCCTGTAGGCCTGATGGCTGCAGGGTACAGTAGGTAGGGAGCTACTACAGCAGTGAGCCTGTAGGCCTGATGGCTGCATGGTACAGTAGGTAGGGAGCTACTACAGCAGTGAGCCTGTAGGCCTGATGGCTGCATGGTACAGTAGGTAGGGAGCTACTACAGCAGTGAGCCTGTAGGCCTGATGGCTGCATGGTGCAGTAGGTAGGGAGCTACTACAGCAGTGAGCCTGTAGGCCTGATGGCTGCATGGTGCAGTAGGTAGGGAGCTACTACAGCAGTGAGCCTGTAGGCCTGATGGCTGCATGGTGCAGTAGGTAGGGAGCTACTACAGCAGTGAGCCTGTAGGCCTGATGGCTGCATGGTACAGTAGGTAGGGAGCTACTACAGCAGTGAGCCTGTAGGCCTGATGGCTGCATGGTACAGTAGGTAGGGAGCTACTACAGCAGTGAGCCTGTAGGCCTGATGGCTGCATGGTACAGTAGGTAGGGAGCTACTACAGCAGTGAGCCTGTAGGCCTGATGGCTGCATGGTGCAGTAGGTAGGGAGCTACTACAGCAGTGAGCCTGTAGGCCTGATGGCTGCATGGTGCAGTAGGTAGGGAGCTACTACAGCAGTGAGCCTGTAGGCCTGATGGCTGCATGGTGCAGTAGGTAGGGAGCTACTACAGCAGTGAGCCTGTAGGCCTGATGGCTGCATGGTACAGTAGGTAGGGAGCTACTACAGCAGTGAGCCTGTAGGCCTGATTGCTGCATGGTGCAGTAGGTAGGGAGCTACTACAGCAGTGAGCCTGTAGGCCTGATGGCTGCATGGTACAGTAGGTAGGGAGCTACTACAGCAGTGAGCCTGTAGGCCTGATGGCTGCATGGTGCAGTAGGTAGGGAGCTACTACAGCAGTGAGCCTGTAGGCCTGATGGCTGCATGGTACAGTAGGTAGGGAGCTACTACAGCAGTGAGCCTGTAGGCCTGATGGCTGCATGGTGCAGTAGGTAGGGAGCTACTACAGCAGTGAGCCTGTAGGCCTGATGGCTGCATGGTGCAGTAGGTAGGGAGCTACTACAGCAGTGAGCCTGTAGGCCTGATGGCTGCATGGTACAGTAGGTAGGGAGCTACTACAGCAGTGAGCCTGTAGGCCTGATGGCTGCATGGTACAGTAGGCCTGATGGCTGCATGGTGCAGTAGGCCTGATGGCTGCATGGTACAGTAGGCCTGATGGCTGCATGGTGCAGTAGGCCTGATGGCTGCATGGTGCAGTAGGTAGGGAGCTACTACAGCAGTGAGCCTGTAGGCCTGATGGCTGCATGGTGCAGTAGGTAGGGAGCTACTACAGCAGTGAGCCTGTAGGCCTGATGGCTGCATGGTGCAGTAGGTAGGGAGCTACTACAGCAGTGAGCCTGTAGGCCTGATGGCTACATGGTGCAGTAGGTAGGGAGCTACTACAGCAGTGAGCCTGTAGGCCTGATGGCTGCATGGTGCAGTAGGTAGGGAGCTACTACAGCAGTGAGCCTGTAGGCCTGATGGCTGCATGGTGCAGTAGGTAGGGAGCCACTAGAGCGATTTGAAGTTCCATTTCAAACCTATAATGCAACACTCTGAAAGCCCATTGTGTGTGTGTGTGTGTGTGTGTGTGTGTGTGTGTTACCTGAGTATGAGGTCGTGGGAACGGGAAGCCCATTGTGTGTGTGTGTGTTACCTGGGTATGAGGTCGTGGGAACGGGAAGCCCATTGTGTGTGTGTGTGTGTGTGTGTGTGTGTTACCTGAGTATGAGGTCGTGGGAACGGGAAGCCCATTGTGTGTGTGTGTGTTACCTGAGTATGAGGTCGTGGGAACGAGAAACCCATTGTGTGTGTGTGTTATCTGGGTATGAGGTCGTGGGAACGAGAAGCCCATTGTGTGTGTGTTACCTGGGTATGAGGTCGTGGGAACGAGAAGCCCATTGTGTGTGTGTGTGTGTTACCTGAGTATGAGGTCGTGGGAACGAGAAACCCATTGTGTGTGTGTGTTATCTGGGTATGAGGTCGTGGGAACGAGAAGCCCATTGTGTGTGTGTTACCTGGGTATGAGGTCGTGGGAACGGGAAGCCAGTTTAGCAAGCGCGCTCAGTAAGGAGGTAACCACCCTGGGGGAGGGGCTTCCAGAGGAAGTGATCTCGAAGAGGACTGCCTCCAATGCCTCGAAACAGGAAGTAACCAGATCCACGGAACACCGAGAGTCAAATGACACCGACAGGTACTCACCTAGCACCCACACCTAGCACGCACACACAGACACACACAGGCACACACAGTCTCGATCTGTCACCATGTGTCTGTAAAGGTTTCTCTAGTGTGAGTGTGTGTGAGTGTGTATAGCATAGTGTGTGTAGTGTGTATAGTAGAGTGTGTATAGTATATTGTTTATATCATAGTGTGAATATCAGTGTGTATAGTAGTGTGTATATCAGTGTGTATAGTATAGTGTGTATATCAGTGTGTATAGTATGTGTATATCAGTGTGTATAGTATAGTGTGTATAGTAGAGTGTATATCAGTGTTTATATTATGTGTATAGTAAACCTTGTGAAGACTGACTTACAGAAAACGTTTGACCTCTGTCATTGCCAACAAAGGGTATATAACAAAGTATTGAGATAAACTTTTGTTATTGACCAAATACTTATTTTCCACCATAATTTGAAAATAAATTCTTTAAAAATCCTACAATGTGATTTTCTGGATTTTTTTTCTCATTTTGTCTGTCATAGTTGAAGTGTACCTATGATGAAAATTACAGGCCTCTCTCATCTTTTTAAGTGGGAGAACTTGCACAATTGGTGGCTGACTAAATACTTTTTTGCCCCACTGTATATAGTATATAGTTCTCACCACATGTGTGTATATTATGGTGTATAGTATATAGTTCTCGCCACATGTGTGTATATTATAGTGTATAGTTCTCACCACGTGTGTATATTATAGTATATAGTTCTCACCACATGTGTGTATATTATAGTGTATAGTGTATAGTTCTCACCACATGTGTGTATATTATAGTGTATAGTATATAGTTCTCACCACATGTGTGTATATTATAGTGTATAGTATATAGTTCTCACCACATGTGTGTATTTTATAGTGTATAGTATATAGTTCTCACCACATGTGTGTACAGGTCTTCTTTGCTGTGGATGTTAGTGGTGGTTCCAGCAAACTCCAGCAGCTCCCGTGATTGGTCCACAACCAGAGAGGGGTGGAGCTTACACAGCTTCAACAAGTGGTGGCTAAAAACTCTAGAGAGAGAAACAAGAGAGAAAATCAAAAGAGAACCGAGAGAGAGAGAGAAATGAGAGAGAAACAAGAGAGAGAAACGAGAGCGAGAGAGAGAAACGAGAGAGAGAGAGGAGAGTGAAAGAGAGAGTGGAAAGATAGAGAGTTAATGAGCAGATGAGCTCCTGAATTGTTCAGCATGTTTTTCCAAAAGATAGACTGAGGGTTGTATAAAAGGTGGATTATTTTACAAGGACATATACAGGGTAACCCCCTCCACATCGTCTACAGGGCACTGTGAAGAGATCACCACAGTACAGTACCCCTTAGATATTAAACATGACAAGGCACCGAGAGAGTACAGAGAGAAGCTCCTCATGGACAATCCAGAAACACTTTTTGCTGACTGCTACAAAAAGGGGAATGTCAGTCACCTAATCTTCCACACAGACCATCCCTTTATTTTGTATTTTATTTCCCCTTTATTTAACCAGGTGGCCAGTTGAGAACAAGTTCTCATTTACATCTGCGACCTGGCCAAGATAAAGCAAAGCAGTGCGACACAAACAACAACACAGAGTTACACATGGAATAAACAAACGTACAGTCAATAACACAATAGAAAAAAGTCTATATACAGTGTGTGCAAATGTAGTAGGATTAGTGAGGTAAGGCAATAAATAGGCCATAGTAGCAAAGTAACTACAATTTAGCAAATTAACACTGGAGTGACAGCTGCAGCGGTCGGTAAGCTGCTCAGTTAGCTGATGCTTAAAGTTATTGAGGGAGATATGTCTCCAACTTCAGCAATTTTTGCAATTCGTTCCAGTCACTGGCAGCAGAGAACTGGAAGGAAAGGCAGCCAAAGGGGGTGCTGGCTTTGGGGACGACCATTGTGATATACCCGCTGGAGCGCGTGCTACAGGTGGGTGTTATGGTGACCAGTGAGCTGAAATAAGGCGGAGCTTTACCTAGCAAAGACGGGCGGGTAGTGATCGGTTGAAGAGCATGCATTTAGTTTTACTAGCGTTTAAGAGCAGTTGGAGGCCACGGAAGGAGTGTTGTATGGCATTGAAGCTCGTTTGGAGGTTTGTTAACACAGTGTCCAAAGAAGGGCCAGATGTATACAGAATGGTGTCGTCTGTGTAGAGGTGGATCAGGGAATCACCCGCTGCAAGAACGACATCGTTGGTATATACAGAGAAAAGAGTCAGCCCGAGAATTGAACCCTGTGGTACCCCCATAGAGACTGCCAGAGGTCCTCTCTCCTTTTTTGATGTTAGGTTCTTATTATCCAACAATAACTACTCAGAGTGAAAGAGAAACCTTTCATGCTCTGATCCAGTGGAAACATCATAAAATAGCCCTACCTGATTACTTCTTATCAGTGGTTGACTTGGACTGGAATAGGTTCCGGAACTCATTTTGGGTTCCGGAACTGTTTTATATTCAGGTAGGAGCTCCATAATACTTTTGAGATAATATTCTATAAGAGGAAGAGGAGCTCGAGCAGTAGAACATTGAAATATGAAGACATTATTATAAATGAAATTAAACTCACAAAAATGTACATATGAAAACCACAAGTGGCACGCAGATTGGTAGACACTATGACACTAGACACTATGGAAGACACTATGGAACACAAAGCTTTTACTATCTCATCCTGGAATATACAAGGTCTGAACAGGAACCCAGACTTCATCAAAGAAATGTGAAATACAGACATTGTCATCCTACAAGGGGAGATAAACAATTTCCAGGCCCAGGGACTGTGGAGACCAAAATGCCAGAACGGGACAAGAATCTGACACCCTCAGCACCCAGGGAGACAAACACCTGCCTGGAAGTGACAGCATTCCCTCCACCATATGCGCCCCTAGGCACAACAACGACAACATAACCAACAAAAACGGGTCACAACTCCTGCAGCTTTGTCGCACGCTGGGTCTGTACATAGTCAATGGTACTATGGGACTCTTACGGTAGGTACACAATCACCTGACCTCATCCCTTGGCAGTAGTACTGTAGACTACTTTATCACTGACCTCAACCCAGAGTCCCTCAGAGCGTTCAGTCAGCCCATTGACACCTCTCTCAGATCACTGCTGAATCCAGACAATTACATTGACCTCCATTTGTTTTGTACACTGCTGCTACGTTGATTTATTTGAGTTTTTTAATCCCAGGCCCCCGTCCTAACCCTAACCCCGTCCTAACCCTAACCCCAACCCCTAACCCCGTCCTAACCCTAACCCCAACCCCTAACCCTAACCCCGTCCTAACCCTAACCCCGTCCTAACCCTAACCCCGCCCTAACCCTAACCCCGCCCTAACCCTAACCCCGTCCTAACCCTAACCCCGCCCTAACCCTAACCCCGTCCTAACCCTAACCCTAACCCCAACCCCTAACCCTAACCCTAACCCCGTCCTAACCCTAACCCCGTCCTAACCCTAACCCTAACCCCTAACCCTAACCCTAACCCCGTCCTAACCCTAACCCTAACCCCAACCCCTAACCCTAACCCTAACCCCGTCCTAACCCTAACCCCGTCCTAACCCTAACCCTAACCCCAACCCCTAACCCTAACCCTAACCCCGTCCTAACCCTAACCCCGTCCTAACCCTAACCCCTAACCCTAACCCTAACCCCGCCCTAACCCTAACCCCGCCCTAACCCTAACCCCATCCTAACCCTAACCCCGTCCTAACCCTAACCCCGCCCTAACCCTAACCCCGCCCTAACCCTAACCCCGTCCTAACCCTAACCCCGCCCTAACCCTAACCCCGCCCTAACCCTAACCCCGTCCTAACCCTAACCCCAACCCCTAACCCTAACCCCGTCCTAACCCTAACCCTAACCCCGTCCTAACCCTAACCCCTAACCCTAACCCCGTCCTAACCCTAACCCCGCCCTAACCCTAACCCCGCCCTAACCCTAACCCCGTCCTAACCCTAACCCCGCCCTAACCCTAACCCTAACCCCGTCCTAACCCTAACCCCGTCCTAACCCTAACCCCGCCCTAACCCTAACCCCGCCCTAACCCTAACCCCGTCCTAACCCTAACCCCGTCCTAACCCTAACCCCAACCCCTAACCCTAACCCCGCCCTAACCCTAACCCCGTCTCCGCAGGAGGCCTTTTGGTAGGCAGTCATTGTAAATAATTATTTGTTCGTAACTGACTTGACTAGTTAAATAAAGGATAAATAAAATAAATAAATACTCACTGTTTATGATCTATGCATAGTCACTTCACCCCTACCTACATGTACACATTACCTCGACTAACCTGTACCCTTCACCCCTACCTACATGTACACATTACCTTAACTAACCAGTACCCTTCACCCCTACCTACATGTACACATTACCTTAACTAACCTGTACCCTTCACCCCTACCTACATGTACACATTACCTCAACTAACCTGTACCCTTCACCCCTACCTACATGTACCCTTCACCCCTACCTACATGTACACATTACCTCGACTAACCTGTACCCTTCACCCCTACCTACATGTACCCTTCACCCCTACCTACATGTACACATTACCTCGACTAACCTGTACCCTTCATCCCTACGTACATGTAACCTTCACCCCTACCTACATGTACACATTACCTCAACTAACCTGTACCCTTCACCCCTACCTACACGTACACATTACCTCAACTAACCTGTACCCTTCACCCCTACCTACATGTACATGTAGGTAGGGGTGAAGGGTACATGTAGGTAGGGGTGAAGGGTACAGGTTAGTTGAGGTAATGTGTACATGTAGGTAGGGGTGAAGGGTACACATTACCTCAACTAACCTGTACCCTTCACCCCTACCTACATGTACCCTTCACCCCTACCTACATGTACACATTACCTCAACTAACCTGTACCCTTCACCCCTACCTACATTTACACATTACCTTGACTAACCTGTACCATTCACCCCTACCTACATGTACACATTACCTCAACTAACCTGTACCCTTTACCCCTACCTACATGTACACATTACCTCAACTAACCTGTACCCTTCACCCCTACCTACATGTACACATTACCTCAACTAACCTGTACTCTTCACCCCTACCTACATGTACACATTACCTCAACTAACCTGTACCCTTCACCCCTACCTACATGTACACATTACCTCAACTAACCTGTACCCTTCACCCCTACATACATGTACCCTTCACCCCTACATACATGTACCCTTCACCCCTACCTTCATGTACACATTATAGTAGTGGTATTATAGTATGTACACATTATCTCAACTAACCTGTATGTGTGATGCGGTGTGTGTACTGACCGGTGTATGTGTGATACGGTGTGTGTCCTGACCAGTGTATGTGTGATGCGGTGTGTGTCCTGACCGGTGTATGTGTGATACGGTGTGTGTCCTGACCAGTGTATGTGTGATGCGGTGTGTGTACTGACCGGTGTATCTCTGCAGTGTATTTGGGGATGTTGAGCAACAGACTGCTTCTCTCCAACAGCACCAACACCAGCTGGGCCAGCAACCTCTCATCTGATACCTACACACACACACACACACACACACACACACACACACATCTAAGCTGTACTTATATACACCAAATACATGTTTTATCTCTGACTTATTCTGGTTGTAGCCTGTGTGTGTGTGTGTGTGTGTGTGTGTGTGTTACCGTGGTAACTGTGTTGAAGTAGACGTGCAGCAGCACTGGAACACTTTGAGCTGATTGGATGACTCTGGACCAATCAGCCGCCTCCATCAGCAGGTCATGGAGCACACTCAGTCTGTCCATGGTATCACCTGGGGAGAAATACAGTTATATTACAGTAGTGGCATTACAGTAGTGTTATTACAGTAGTGGCATTACAGTATTAGAGTAGTGGTATTACAATAGTGTTATTACAGTAGTGGCATTACAGTAGTGACATTACAGTAGTGACATTACAGTAGTGGTATTACAGTAGTGGCATTACAGTATTACAGTAGTGGCATTACAGTATTAGAGTAGTGGCATTACAGTAGTGGCATTACAGTAGTGGCATTACAGTAGTGGCATTACAGTAGTGGCATTACAGTAGTGGTATTACAGTAGTGGTATTACAGTAGTGGCATTATAGTATTACAGTAGGTGTATTACAGTAGTGGCATTACAGTAGTGGTATTATAGTATTACAGTAGTGGCATTACAGTAGTGTTATTACAGTAGGTGTATTATAGTATTACAGTAGGTGTATTATAGGATTTCAGTAGGTGTATTACAGTAGTAGTAGTATTACAGTAGTAGTGGTATTACAGTATTATAGTAGTGGAATTACAGTATTACAGTAATAGTGGTATTACAGTAGTAATGGTATTACAGTATTATAGTATTATAGTAGTGGGATTACAGTAGTAGTAGTATTACAGTAGTAGTGGTATTACAGTATTATAGTAGTGGTATTACAGTATTACAGTAGTAGTGGTATTACAGTAGTAATGGTATTACAGTATTATAGTCGTGGTATTACAGTATTATAGTAGTGGTATTACAGTATTATAGTAGTGGCATTACAGTATTATAGTAGTGGTATTACAGTATTATAGTAGTAGTGGTATTACAGTATTATAGTAGTGGTATTACAGTAGTAGTGGTATTACAGTATTATAGTAGTGGTATTACAGTATTATAGTAGTGGTATTACAGTATTAGTGGTATTACAGTAGTAGTAGTATTACAGTAGTAGTGGTATTACAGTAGTAGTGATATCACAGTAGTGGTATTACAGTAGTAGTAGTATTACAGTAGTAGTGGTATTACAGTATTACAGTAGTGGTATTACAATATTATAGTAGTAGTGGTATTACAGTAGTAGTAGTATTACAGTGGTAGTGGTATTACAGTAGTGGTATTACAGTAGTAGTGGTATTACAGTATTACAGTAGTGGTATTACAATATTATAGTGGTAGTAGTATTACAGTAGTAGTAGTATTACAGTGGTAGTGGTATTACAGTAGTGGTATTACAGTAGTAGTGGTATTACAGTATTACAGTAGTAGTGGTATTACAGTGGTAGTGATATTACAGTAGTGGTATTACAGTAGTATTAGTGTTACAGTAGTAGTGGTATTATAGCATTACAGTAGTAATATTACAATATTACAGTAGTGGAATTATAGTAGTACAGTAGTAGTGGTATTACAGTAGTACAGTAGTAGTGGTATTACAGTAGTAGTGATATTATAGTAGTGGTATTACAGTAGTAGTGGTATTATAGAATTACAGTAGTAATATTACAGTAGTGGTATTATAATATTACAGTAGTGGTATTATAGTATTACAGTAGTGGTATTATAGTATTACAGCAGTAGTGGTATTACAGTAGTAGTAGTATGACAGTAGTAGTGATATTACAGTAGTAGTGGTATGACAGTATTACAGTAGTAGTAGTATGACAGTAGTAGTGATATTACAGTAGTAGTGGTATGACAGTATTACAGTAGTAGTGGTATTATAATATTATAGTAGTTTGTGACATTACCAGACCCTGCCTCCCCTCTCAAAAGGAACAGGAAGAGGCCTCTATGGGCGGGGCTTCGGAAAGCTTCCAGCGATGACAGACCACGCCCACCTGGCTCAGACACAGGGAAGCATGCAGACCTGACACGCACAGATCACCATGTTACATTTCTATACTGCTCTGATGTTTCCCTGAAATGCTTCTAGGAACATTGTGTATGTCATTGATTGATTTGTTATTACACCATCTTACAGAGATACTTTACACACATCAACGTAGAATACACTACGTATTTATTGTGTATGTTATTGATTGATTTGTTATTACACCATCTTACAGAGATACTTTACACACATCAACGTAGAATACACTACGTATTTATTGTGTATACAGTTGAACTCGGAAGTTTACATACACTTAGGTTGGATTTTCAAACTATAGTTTTGGCAAATCGGTTAGGACATCTACTTTGTGCATGACACAAGTCATTTTTCCAACAATTGTTTACAGACATATTAATTCACTGTATCACAATTCCAGTGGGTCAGAAGTTTACATACACTAAGTTGACTGTGCCTTTAAACAGCTTGGAAAATTTCAGAAAATTACATGGTTTTAGAAGCTTCTGATTGACTCAGATCATGTCAATTAGCCTATGAATGTACTTTGGTGCGAAAAGTGTACAAAAGTATCTATATCCACAGTAAAACGAGTCCTATATCAACATAACCTGAAAGGCCGCTCAGCAAGGAAGAAGCCACTGCTACAAAACTGCCATATAAAAGCCAGACTACGGTTTGCAACTGCACATGGGGACAAAGATCGTACTTTTTGGAGAAATGTCCTCTGGTCTGATAAAACAAAAATAGAACTGTTTGGCCATAATGACCATCGTTATGTTTGGAGGTAAAAGGGCGAGGCTTGCAAGCCGAAGAACACCATCCCAACCGTGAAGCACGGGGGTGGCAGCATCATGTTGTGGGGCTGCTTTGCTGCAGGAGGGACTGGTGCACTTCACAAAATAGATGGCTTCATGAGGCAGGAAAATTATGTGGATGTTTTGAAGCAACATCTCAAGACATCAGTCAGGTAGATAAAGCTTGATCGCAAATCGGTCTTCCAAATGGACATTGACCCCAAGCATACTTCCAACGTTGTGGCAAAATGGCTTAAGGACAACAAAGTCAATGTATTGGAGTGGCCATCACAAAGCCCTGACCTCAATCCCAGAGAAGATTTGTGGGCGAGCAAGGAGGCCTACAAACCAGTTACACCAGCTCTGTCAGGAGGAATGGGCCAAAATTCACCAAACTTACTGTGGGACGTTTGTGGAAGGCTACCTGAAACGTTTGACCCAAGTTAAACAATTTAAAGGCAATGCTACCAAATACTAATTGAGTGATTGTAAACTTCTGACCCACTGGGAATGTGATGAAAGAAATTAAAGCTGAAATAAATAATTGTCTCTACTATTATTCTGGCATTTCACATTCTTAAAATAAAGTGGTGATCCTAGCTGACCAAAGACAGGGAATTTTTACTAGGATTAAATGTCAGGAATTGTGAAAAACTAAGTTTAAATGTATTTGGCTAAGGTGTATGTAAACTTCAGAGTTCAACTGTATAAGCATTCTATCTCTACGTGTGTGTGTGTGTGTACCTGAGCTGCAGGGTGAGAGCAGCAGTGAGACAGGGCAAGTCCAGTAGAGAGTGCAGCAGCTCAACTGCAGTCCCAGCCGTGACCAGAGAGGGCAGCACATCCACATAGTCAGATACCAGGCCTGGACTGTCCCACGCTAGGAACTACAACACATCACATAGTCAGATACCTGGCCTGGACTGTCCCACGCTAGGAACTACAACACATCACATAGTCAGATACCAGGCCTAGACTGTCCCACGCTAGGAACTACAACACATCACATTGTCAGATACCTGGTCTGGACTGTTCCACGCTAGGAAATACAACACATAGTCAGATACCAGGCCTGGACTGTTCCACGCTAGGAACTACAACACATAGTCAGATACCAGGCCTGGACTGTCCCACACTAGGAACTACAACACATCACATAGTCAGATACCTGGCCTGGACTGTTCCACGCTAGGAACTACAACACATAGTCAGATACCAGGCCTGGACTGTGCCATACTAGGAATTACAACACATCACATAGTCAGATACCTGGCCTGGACTGTTCCACACTAGGAACTACAACACATAATCAGATACCAGGCCTGGACTGTGCCACGCTAGGAACTACAACACATCGTCAGATAACAGGCCTGGACTGTCCCACGCTAGGAATTACAACACATAGTCAGATACCTGGCCTGGACTGTCCCACGCTAGGAACTACAACACATAGTCAGATACCAGGCCTGGACTGTGCCACGCTAGGAACTACAACACATCGTCAGATAACAGGCCTGGACTGTCCCACGCTAGGAATTACAACACATAGTCAGATACCTGGCCTGGACTGTCCCACGCTAGGAACTACAACACATCACATAGTCAAATACCAGGCCTGGACTGTCCCACGCTAGGAACTACAACACATCGTCAGATACCAGGCCTGGACTGTCCCACGCTAGGAACTACAACACATCACATAGTCAGATACCTGGCCTGGACTGTCCCACGCTAGGAACTACAACACATAATCAGATACCAGGCCTGGACTGTTCCACGCTAGGAACTACAACACATAGTCAGATACCAGACCTGGACTGTCCCACGCTAGGAACTACAACACATAGTCAGATACTAGGCCTGGACTGTCCCACGCTAGGAAATACAACAAATCACATAGTCAGATACCAGGCCTGGACTGTCCCACGCTAGGAACTACAACACAACACATAGTCAGATACCTGGCCTGGACTGTCCCACGCTAGGAACTACAACACATAGTCAGATACCAGGCCTGGACTGTTCCACGCTAGGAACTAAAACACATAGTCAGATACAAGACCTGGACTGTCCCACGCTAGGAACTAATAACTACAAGAACCCGGCGTCAGATACCAGACTAGAACCTAGAACCCGGCGTCAGATACCAGACTAGAACCCAGCGTCAGATACCAGACTAGAACCCGGCGTCAGATACCAGACTAGAACCCAGCGTCGGATACCAGACTAGAACCCGGCGTCAGATACCAGACCAGAACCCAGCGTCAGATACCAGACTAGAAACTAGAACCCGGCGTCAGATACCAGACTAGAACCCAGTGTCAGATACCAGACTAGATCCCAGCGTCAGATACCAGACCAGAAACTAGAACCCGGCGTCAGATACCAGACTAGAAACTAGAACCCAGCGTCAGATACCAGACTAGAAACTAGAACCCAGCGTCAGATACCAGACTAGAAACTAGAACCCGGCGTCAGATACCAGACTAGAACCTAGAACCCAGCGTCAGATACCAGACTAGAAACTAGAACCCTGCATCAGATACCAGACCAGAAACTAGAACCCGGCGTCAGATACCAGACTAGAACCTAGAACCCAGCGTCAGATACCAGACTAGAACCCAGCGTCAGATACCAGACCAGAAACTAGAACCCGGCGTCAGATACCAGACTAGAACCTAGAACCCTGCGTCAGATACCAGACTAGAACCCAGCGTTAGATGCCAGACTAGAACCCAGCGTCAGATACCAGACTAGAACCCAGCGTCAGATACCAGACTAGAACCCAGCGTCAGATACCAGACTAGAACCCGGCGTCAGATACCAGACTAGAACCCAGCGTCAGATACCAGACTAGAACCCTGCGTCAGATACCAGACTAGAACCTAGAACCCTGCGTCAGATACCAGACTAGAACCCAGCGTCAGATACCAGACTAGATCCCAGCGTCAGATACCAGACTAGAACCCAGCGTCAGATACCAGACTAGAACCTAGAACCCTGCGTCAGATACCAGACTAGAACCCAGCGTCAGATACCAGACTAGAACCCAGCGTCAGATACCAGACTATAAACTAGAACCCTGCATCAGATACCAGACCAGAAACTAGAACCCTGCGTCAGATACCAGACTAGAACCCAGCGTCAGATACCAGACTAGAACCCAGCGTCAGATACCAGACTAGAAACTAGAACCCTGCATCAGATACCAGACCAGAAACTAGAACCCGGCGTCAGATACCAGACTAGAACCTAGAACCCTGCGTCAGATACCAGACTAGAACCCAGCGTCAGATACCAGACTAGAACCCAGCGTCAGATACCAGACTAGAAACTAGAACCCTGCATCAGATACCAGACCAGAAACTAGAACCCGGCGTCAGATACCAGACTAGAACCTAGAACCCAGCGTCAGATACCAGACTAGAACCCAGCGTCAGATACCAGACCAGAAACTAGAACCCGGCGTCAGATACCAGACTAGAACCCAGCGTTAGATGCCAGACTAGAACCCAGCGTCAGATACCAGACTAGAACCCAGCGTCAGATACCAGACTAGAACCCAGCGTCAGATACCAGACTAGAACCCGGCGTCAGATACCAGACTAGAACCCAGCGTCAGATACCAGACTAGAACCCTGCGTCAGATACCAGACTAGAACCTAGAACCCTGCGTCAGATACCAGACTAGAACCCAGCGTCAGATACCAGACTAGATCCCAGCGTCAGATACCAGACTAGAACCCAGCGTCAGATACCAGACTAGAACCTAGAACCCTGCGTCAGATACCAGACTAGAACCCAGCGTCAGATACCAGACTAGAACCCAGCGTCAGATACCAGACTAGAACCCAGCGTCAGATACCAGACTAGATCCCAGCGTCAGATACCAGACTAGAACCCAGCGTCAGATACCAGACTAGAACCTAGAACCCTGCGTCAGATACCAGACTAGAACCCAGCGTCAGATACCAGACTAGAACCCAGCGTCAGATACCAGACTAGAACCCAGTGTCAGATACCAGACTAGAACCTAGAACCCGGCGTCAGATACCAGACTAGAACCCAGCGTCAGATACCAGACTAGATCCCAGCGTCAGATACCAGACCAGAAACTAGAACCCAGCGTCAGATACCAGACTAGAACCCAGCGTCAGATACCAGACTAGAACCCAGCGTCAGATACCAGACTAGAACCCAGCGTCAGATACCAGACTAGAACCCAGCGTTAGATGCCAGACTAGAAACTAGAACCCGGCGTCAGATACCAGACTAGAAACTAGAACCCAGCGTCAGATACCAGACTAGAAACTAGAACCCAGCGTCAGATACCAGACTAGAAACTAGAACCCAGCGTCAGATACCAGACTAGAAACTAGAACCCAGCGTCAGATACCAGACTAGAAACTAGAACCCGGCGTCAGATACTAGACTAGAAACTAGAACCCAGCGTCAGATACCAGACTAGAACCCGGCGTCAGATACCAGACTAGAACCCAGCGTTAGATGCCAGACTAGAAACTAGAACCCAGCGTCAGATACCAGACTAGAACCCAGCGTCAGATACCAGACTAGAACCCAGCGTTAGATGCCAGACTAGAAACTAGAACCCGGCGTCAGATACCAGACAAGAACCTAGAACCCTGCGTCAGATACCAGACTAGAACCCAGCGTTAGATGCCAGACTAGAACCCAGCGTCAGATACCAGACTAGAACCCAGCGTCAGATACCAGACTAGAACCCAGCGTCAGATACCAGACTAGAACCCAGCGTCAGATACCAGACTAGAACCCAGCGTCAGATACCAGACTAGAACCCAGCGTTAGATGCCAGACTAGAAACTAGAACCCGGCGTCAGATACCAGACTAGAACCTAGAACCCTGCGTCAGATACCAGACTAGAACCCAGCGTCAGATACCAGACTAGAACCCAGCGTCAGATACCAGACTAGAACCTAGAACCCTGCGTCAGATACCAGACTAGAACCCAGCGTCAGATACCAGACTAGAACCCAGCGTCAGATACCAGACTAGAACCCAGTGTCAGATACCAGACTAGAACCTAGAACCCGGCGTCAGATACCAGACTAGAACCCAGCGTCAGATACCAGACTAGATCCCAGCGTCAGATACCAGACCAGAAACTAGAACCCAGCGTCAGATACCAGACTAGAACCCAGCGTCAGATACCAGACTAGAACCCAGCGTCAGATACCAGACTAGAACCCAGCGTTAGATGCCAGACTAGAAACTAGAACCCGGCGTCAGATACCAGACTAGAAACTAGAACCCAGCGTCAGATACCAGACTAGAAACTAGAACCCAGCGTCAGATACCAGACTAGAAACTAGAACCCAGCGTCAGATACCAGACTAGAAACTAGAACCCGGCGTCAGATACCAGACTAGAACCTAGAACCCAGCGTCAGATACCAGACTAGAACCTAGAACCCAGCGTCAGATACCAGACTAGAAACTAGAACCCAGCGTCAGATACCAGACTAGAACCCAGCGTTAGATACCAGACTAGAACCCAGCGTCAGATGCCAGACTAGAACCCAGCGTCAGATACCAGACTAGAAACTAGAACCCAGCGTTAGATACCAGACTAGAACCCAGCGTCAGATACCAGACTAGATCCCAGCGTCAGATACCAGACTAGAAACTAGAACCCAGCGTCAGATACCAGACTAGAAACTAGAACCCAGCGTCAGATACCAGACTAGAACCCGGCGTCAGATACCAGACTAGAACCCAGCGTTAGATGCCAGACTAGAAACTAGAACCCAGCGTCAGATACCAGACTAGAACCCAGCGTCAGATACCAGACTAGAACCCAGCGTTAGATGCCAGACTAGAAACTAGAACCCGGCGTCAGATACCAGACTAGAACCTAGAACCCTGCGTCAGATACCAGACTAGAACCCAGCGTCAGATACCAGACTAGAACCCAGCGTTAGATGCCAGACTAGAAACTAGAACCCGGCGTCAGATACCAGACTAGAACCTAGAACCCTGCGTCAGATACCAGACTAGAACCCAGCGTCAGATACCAGACTAGAAACTAGAACCCAGCGTTAGATGCCAGACTAGAACCCAGCGTTAGATGCCAGACTAGAAACTATACTGAACAAAAATAAAGTGTTGATCCCATGTTTCATGAGCTGAAATAAAATATCCCAGAAATGTCCCCAAAAAACGTATTTCTCTCCAATTTTATGAACCACCCGGATAGTTATTTCTCTCCAACTATGTTGACTATGTGTTCTCTCCTTATGAACCACCCGGATAGTTATTATTTCTCTCCAACTATGTTGACTATGTGTTCTCTCCTTATGAACCACCCGGATAGTTATTTCTCTCCCACTATGTTGACTATGTGTTCTCTCCTTATGAACCACCCGGATAGTTATTATTTCTCTCCAACTATGTTGACTATGTGTTCTCTCCTTATGAACCACCCGGATAGTTATTTCTCTCCAACTATGTTGACTATGTGTTCTCTCCTTATGAACCACCCGGATAGTTATTTCTCTCCAACTATGTTGACTATGTGTTCTCTCCTTATGAACCACCCGGATAGTTATTTCTCTCCAACTATGTTGACTATGTGTTCTCTCCTTATGAACCACCCGGATAGTTATTTCTCTCCAACTATGTTGACTATGTGTTCTCTCCTTATGAACCACCCGGATAGTTATTTCTCTCCAACTATGTTGACTATGTGTTCTCTCCTTATGAACCACCCGGATAGTTATTTCTCTCCAACTATGTTGACTATGTGTTCTCTCCTTATGAACCACCCGGATAGTTATTTCTCTCCAACTATGTTGACTATGTGTTCTCTCCTTATGAACCACCCGGATAGTTATTTCTCTCCAACTATGTTGACTATGTGTTCTCTCCTTATGAACCACCCGGATAGTTGATGAAACTGAAGAGTATTTCTGTCTGTAATTAAGCCCTTTTGTGGGGAAAAACTCCTTCTGATTGGCTGGGCCTGGCCTATGCCCGCCCCTGCCCAGACATGTGAAATCCATAGATTAGGGCCTAATGAATTCATTTAAATTGACTGATTTCCTTCTATGAACTGTAACTCTGTCAAATCTTATAAATTGCTGCATGTTGCGTTTCTATTTTAGTTCAGTATAGAACACATACTGCAGTCAGACTAGAAGGTATACAGAGGCTGCGTTTACACAGGCAGACCAATTCTGATCTTTCCACAATTATTGGCAAAAGAGCAGATCTGAAGAGTGGTAAAAAAGATCAGAACTACAAACATCAGAGACTGAAAGGTGTCCGGTAGCCAGACACGTTAATACGGTGGGCCAATAATGTGCCTGGAGTGTTAAAATGGGTTGTGTGTTACCTTGAGCAGGCTAGGGAAGTAATGTGTGTTACCTTGAGCAGGCTAGGGAAGTAGTGTGTGTTACTTTGAGCAGGCTAGGGAAGTAGTGTGTGTTACCTTGAGCAGGCTAGGGAAGTAGTGTGTGTTACCTTGAGCAGGCTAGGTAAGTAGTGTGTGTTACCTTGAGCAGGATAGGGAAGTAGTGTGTGTTACCTTGAGCAGGCTAGGGAAGTAGTGTGTGTACAGTGGTACAGAGGAGTGGAGCTGCAGCTGATTGGCTCTGATGAAGGACAGCGTCTCGTGGGCCAGATAGGGGTCGTTGAAACACTCTGCTGGGAGAACACCAAACACACACCTCCACACACACTCACTGTCCACCGCTGCAGTCTCCCCTACACACACACACACACACACAAACACAGTAAGTACACACTAGCTCTATCCTCCACACGTGCACACACACACCTCCTCACCGTGGTTCAGGTAGAACTGAGCGATGGGCAGGAGGACTCTGCTGCAGGACAGGTCAGAGTTCAGACGGCCGAACAGTGACTTAACACACGGGAACGCACGATACACACACCCTGCATCCTCCACACACACCCCGTCCAGGATACGCACCGCCTCCACCAAGCACTGACACACACACACACACGCACGCAGAGAGAGGACAGGGTTACTACAGCAGTATAACAGGGTTACTACAGCAGTATGACAGGGTTACTACAGCAGTATAACAGGGTTACTACAGCAGTATGACAGGGTTACTACAGCAGTATGACAGGGTTATTACTACAGCAGTATAACAGGGTTATTACTACAGCAGTATAACAGGGTTATTACTACAGCAGTATAACAGGGTTACTACAGCAGTATGACAGGGTTACTACAGCAGTATGACAGGGTTACTACAGCAGTATGACAGGGTTACTACATCAGTATGACAGGGTTACTACAGCAGAATGACAGGGCTACTACAGCAGTATGACAGGGTTACTACAGCAGTATGACAGGGTTACTACAGCAGTATGACAGGGTTACTACATCAGTATGACAGGGTTACTACAGCAGTATGACTGTGTGATTGTAGGGGACAGGGTTACTACAGCAGTATGACAGGGTTACTACAGCAGTATGACAGGGTTACTACAGCAGTATGACAGGGTTACTACAGCAGTATAACTGTGTGTGATTGTAGGGGACAAGTTGTAGCTCACTGCTTTCTGTAGCTCTGTGTCTGTTCTCTTCAGCGCCTCTGAAACAGAAGAAAACAGTCTTTACTGTTCAACACAGGGACCCTGGGATTCACAGATTCAACACTGGGATTCACAGATTCAACACAGGGACCCTGGGATTCACAGATTCAACACAGGGACCCTGGGATTCACAGATTCAACACTGGGATTCACAGATTCAACACAGGGACCCTGGGATTCACAGATTCAACACAGGGACCCTGGGATTCACAGATTCAACACAGGGACACTGGGATTCACAGATTCAACACAGGGACCCTGGGATTCACAGATTCAACACAGGGACCCTGGGATTCACAGATTCAACACAGGGATTTACAGATTCAACACAGGGACACTGGGATTCACAGATTCAACACTGGGACACTGGGATTTACAGATTCAACACAGGGACACTGGGATTCACAGATTAAACACGGGGACACTGGGATTTACAGATTCAACACAGGGACCCTGGGATTCACAGATTCAACACAGGGATTTACAGATTCAACACAGGGACACTGGGATTTACAGATTCAACACTGGGATTTACAGATTCAACACAGGGACACTGGGATTTACTGTTCAACACAGGGACTTAGATTCAACACAGGGACACTGGGATTTACAGATTCAACACTGGGACACTGGGATTCACAGATTCAACACAGGGATTTACAGATTCAACACAGGGACACTGGGATTTACAGATTCAACACTGGGATTTACAGATTCAACACAGGGACACTGGGATTTACTGTTCAACACAGGGACCCTGGGATTTACAGATTCAACACAGGGACACTGGGATTTACAGATTCAACACTGGGATTTACAGATTCAACACAGGGACACTGGGATTTACAGATTCAACACTGGGATTTACAGATTCAACACAGGGATTTACAAATTCAACACAGGGACACTGGGATTTACAGATTCAACACTGGGATTTACAGATTCAACACAGGGATTTACAGATTCAACACAGGGACACTGGGATTCACAGATTCAACACTGGGATTTACAGATTCAACACTGGGATTTACAGATTCAACACAGGGACACTGGGATTCACAGATTCAACACTGGGATTTACAGATTCAACACGGGGACACTGGGATTTACAGATTCAACACTGGGATTTACAGATTCAACACAGGGACACGGATTTACAGATTCAACACAGGGACACTGGGATTTACAGATTCAACACAGGGACACTGGGATTTACAGATTCAACACAGGGACACTGGGATTTACAGATTCAACACAGGGACACTGGGATTCACAGATTCAACACTGGGATTTACAGATTCAACACAGGGACACTGGGATTCACAGATTCAACACAGGGACACTGGGAGTTACAGATTCAACACTGGGATTTACAGATTCAACACAGGGACACTGGGATTCACAGATTCAACACAGGGACACTGGGATTTACAGATTCAACACAGGGACACTGGGATTCACAGATTCAACACAGGGACACTGGGATTTACAGATTCAACACAGGGACACTGGGATTTACAGATTCAACACAGGGACACTGGGATTTACAGATTCAACACAGGGACACTGGGATTTACAGATTCAACACAGGGACACTGGGATTCACAGATTCAACACAGGGACACTGGGATTTACAGATTCAACACAGGGACACTAGGATTTACAGATTCAACACAGGGACACTGGGATTCACAGATTCAACACAGGGACACTGGGATTTACAGATTCAACACAGGGACACTGGGATTTACAGATTCAACACAGGGACACAAAACATTTTGGGGACCGATTTGTAACAAATATATGTCAAAGTCGTATAGGGGTTAGGGTCCATGCTGTAGTGTAGGGTCCATACTGTAGTGTAGGGGTTAGGGTCCATGCTGTAGTGTAGGGTCCATACTGTAGTGTAGGGGTTAGGGTCCATACTGTAGTGTAGGGGTTAGGGTCCATACTGTAGTGTAGGGGTTAGGGTCCATACTGTAGTGTAGGGGTTAGGGTCCATACTGTAGTGTAGGGGTTAGGGTCCATACTGTAGTGTAGGGGTTAGGGTCCATGCTGTAGTGTAGGGGTTAGGGTCCATGCTGTAGTGTAGGAGTTAGGGTCCACGCTGTAGTGTAGGGGTTAGGGTCCACGCTGTAGTGTAGGGGTTAGGGTCCATACTGTAGTGTAGGGGTTAGGGTCCATACTGTAGTGTAGGGGTTAGGGTCCATACTGTAGTGTAGGGGTTAGGGTACCATACTGTAGTGTAGGGGTTAGGGTCCATACTGTAGTGTAGGGGTTAGGGTCCATACTGTAGTGTAGGGGTTAGGGTCCATACTGTAGTGTAGGGGTTAGGGTCCACGCTGTAGTGTAGGGGTTAGGGTCCATACTGTAGTGTAGGGGTTAGGGTCCATACTGTAGTGTAGGGGTTAGGGTCCATACTGTAGTGTAGGGGTTAGGGTACCATACTGTAGTGTAGGGGTTAGGGTCCATACTGTAGTGTAGGGGTTAGGGTCCATACTGTAGTGTAGGGGTTAGGGTCCATACTGTAGTGTAGGGGTTAGGGTCCATGCTGTAGTGTAGGGGTTAGGGTCCATGCTGTAGTGTAGGGGTTAGGGTCCATGCTGTAGTGTAGGGTCCATACTGTAGTGTAGGGGTTAGGGTCCATGCTGTAGTGTAGGGGTTAGGGTCCATGCTGTAGTGTAGGGGTTAGGGTCCATACTGTAGTGTAGGGGTTAGGGTCCATGCTGTAGTGTAGGGGTTAGGGTCCATGCTGTAGTGTAGGGGTTAGGGTCCATGCTGTAGTGTAGGGGTTAGGATCCATGCTGTAGTGTAGGGGTTAGGGTCCATACTGTAGTGTAGGGGTTAGGGTCCATACTGTAGTGTAGGGGTTAGGGTCCATGCTGTAGTGTAGGGGTTAGGGTCCATGCTGTAGTGTAGGGGTTGGGTACCATACTGTAGTGTAGGGGTTAGGGTCCATGCTGTGGTGTAGGGGTTAGGGTCCATGCTGTGGTGTAGGGGTTTGGGTCCATGCTGTAGTGTAGGGGTTAGGGTCCATGCTGTAGTGTAGGGGTTAGGGTCCATACTGTAGTGTAGGGGTTAGGGTCCATGCTGTAGTGTAGGGGTTAGGGTCCACGCTGTAGTGTAGGGGTTAGGGTCCACGCTGTAGTGTAGGGGTTAGGGTCCATGCTGTAGTGTAGGGGTTAGGGTCCATACTGTAGTGTAGGGGTTAGGGTCCACGCTGTAGTGTAGGGGTTAGGGTCCACGCTGTAGTGTAGGGGTTAGGGTCCACGCTGTAGTGTAGGGGTTAGGGTCCACGCTGTAGTGTAGGGGTTAGGGTCCATGCTGTGGTGTAGGGGTTAGGGTCCATGCTGTAGTGTAGGGGTTAGGGTCCATGCTGTAGTGTAGGGGTTAGGGTCCATGCTGTAGTGTAGGGGTTAGGGTCCATGCTGTAGTGTAGGGGTTAGGGTCCATGCTGTATTGTAGGGGTTAGGGTCCATGCTGTAGTGTAGGGGTTAGGGTCCATGCTGTAGTGTAGGGGTTAGGGTCCATGCTGTAGTGTAGGGGTTAGGGTCCATGCTGTATTGTAGGGGTTAGGGTCCATGCTGTGGTGTAGGGGTTAGGGTCCATGCTGTAGTGTAGGGGTTAGGGTCCATGCTGTAGTGTAGGGGTTAGTGTCCATGCTGTAGTGTAGGGGTTAGGGTCCATGCTGTAGTGTAGGGGTTAGGGTCCCTGCTGTAGTGTAGGGGTTAGGGTCCATGCTGTAGTGTAGGGGTTAGGGTCCATGCTGTAGTGTAGGGGTTAGGGTCCATACTGTAGTGTAGGGGTTAGGGTCCATGCTGTAGTGTAGGGGTTAGGGTCCATGCTGTAGTGTAGGGGTTAGGGTCCATACTGTAGTGTAGGGGTTAGGGTCCACGCTGTAGTGTAGGGGTTAGGGTCCACGCTGTAGTGTAGGGGTTAGGGTCCACGCTGTAGTGTAGGGGTTAGGGTCCATGCTGTAGTGTAGGGGTTAGGGTCCATGCTGTAGTGTAGGGGTTAGGGTCCATGCTGTAGTGTAGGGGTTAGGGTCCATACTGTAGTGTAGGGGTTAGGGTCCATACTGTAGTGTAGGGGTTAGGGTCCATACTGTAGTGTAGGGGTTAGGGTCCATGCTGTAGTGTAGGGGTTAGGGTCCACGCTGTAGTGTAGGGGTTAGGGTCCATACTGTAGTGTAGGGGTTAGGGTCCATACTGTAGTGTAGGGGTTAGGGTCCATACTGTAGTGTAGGGGTTAGGGTCCACGCTGTAGTGTAGGGGTTAGGGTCAACGGTGTAGTGTAGGGGTTAGGGTCCACGCTGTAGTGTAGGGTCCATACTGTAGTGTAGGGGTTAGGGTCCATGCTGTAGTGTAGGGGTTAGGGTCCACGCTGTAGTGTAGGGGTTAGGGTCCACGCTGTAGTGTAGGGGTTAGGGTCCACGCTGTAGTGTAGGGGTTAGGGTCCACGCTGTAGTGTAGGGGTTAGGGTCCATACTGTAGTGTAGGGGTTAGGGTCCACGCTGTAGTGTAGGGGTTAGGGTCCATACTGTAATGTAGGGGTTAGGGTCCATACTGTAGTGTAGGGGTTAGGGTCATCAGGTTTTAGATGTTTAAGTGAGTCCTTTTGATCCCAAACCATCAACTGGATGGTTAGGGGGTAGGGTACATACTTCAGCCACTCTGTTCTATGAGGCAGTAGTGTAGGAGTTAGGGTGTAGGGTACATACTGCAGCCACTCTGTTCTATGAGGCAGTAGTGTAGGGGTTAGGCTACATACTGCGGTCACTATTCTATGAGGCAGTAGTGTAGGGGTTAGGGTGTAGGGTGCATACTGCGGTCACTCTGTTCTATAAGGCAGTAGTGTAGGGGTTAGGGTGTAGGGTACATACTGCGGTCACTCTGTTCTATGAGGCAGTAGTGTAGGGGTTAGGGTGTAGGGTACATACTGCTGTCACTCTGTTCTATGAGGCAGTAGTGTAGGAGTTAGGGGATATGGTACATACTGCGGTGACTCTGTTCTATGAGGCAGTAGTGTAGGGGTTAGGGTGTAGGGTACATACTGCGGTCACTCTGTTCTATGAGGCAGTAGTGTAGGGGTTAGGGTGTAGGGTACATATTGGGGTCACTCTGTTCTATGAGGCAGTAGTGTAGGGGTTAGGGTGTAGGGTACATACTGCGGTCACTCTGTTCTATGAGGCGTTGGCAGTACTGGAAACTCTTCTCTCTCAGACGTTCTTTAGGAGGAAGGAGTCTGCTGGAGGACGACGTGGCTGATACCATGGAAACCACAGAGCCGTCCACCTCCGACCTGTCATCTGGGGCCACAGAGAGGTCAAGGGTTAGAGGTCAGGGGTGGACTGACCAGTTATAGCAACACACTAAGATGAGCATAACACCAATGGAACAGATCCATGACATGTTTACATGCAAATAGTTGATTTGAAGAGACAGGTAGGCTGAAGGTTTGAGCCATCTAATAGAGAGTCAGACAGCCAGTAAAGTCAGCCAGTCAGTATTCAGCCGGCCAGTAGTCAGCCGGCCAGTAGTCAGCCGGCCAGTAGTCAGCCAGCCAGTAGTCAGCCAGCCAGTAGTCAGCCAGCCAGTAGTCAGCCAGTCAGTAGTCAGCCAGCCTGTACAGTCAGCCAGTCAGTAGTCAGCCGGCCAGTAGTCAGCCAGAAAGTAGTCAGTCAGCCAGCCAGTAGTCAGCCTGCCGGCCAGTAGTCAGCCTGCCGGCCAATAGTCAGCCTGCCGGCCAGTAGTCAGCCGGCCAGTAGTCAGCCGGCCAGTAGTCAGCCAGTCAGTAGTCAGCCAGCCAGCAGTCAGCCAGCCAGCCAGTAAAGTCAGCCAGTCAGTAGTCAGCCGGCCAGTAGTCAGCCAGCCAGTAGTCAGCCGGCCAGTAGTCAGCCAGCCAGTAGTCAGCCAGCCAGTAGTCAGCCAGCCAGTAGTCAGCCAGCCAGTAGTCATCCAGTCAGTAGTCATCCAGTCAGTAGTCAGCCAGCCAGTAGTCAGCCAGTAGCCAGCCAGCCAGCCAGCCAGCCAGTAGTCAGCCAGTAGTCAGCCAGCCAACCAGTAGTCAGCCAGCCAGCCAGCCAGTAGTCAGCCAGCCAACCAGTAGTCAGCCAGCCAGCCGTCAGCCAGCCAGTACAGTCAGTAGTCAGCCAGCCAGTAGTCAGCCAGCCAGCCAGTAGTCAGCCAGCCAGTAGTCAGCCAGCCAGTACAGTTAGCCAGCCAGTAGTCAGCCAGTCAGTAGTCAGCCAACCAGTAGTCAGCCAGCCAGCCAGCCAGTAGCCAGCCAGCCAGCCAGTAGTCAGCCAGCCAGTACAGTCAGCCAGCCTGTAGTCAGCCAGCCAGCCGGCTAATCAGTCTGCCAATCAGTCAGCTGGACAGCCAGCCAGCCAGCCAGTAGTCAGCCAGCCAGCCAGCCAGTAGTCAGCCAGCCAGCCAGTCAGCCAGCCAGCCAGCCAGTCAGCCAGCCAGCCAGCCAGCCAGTCAGCCAGCCAGCCAGTAGTCAGCCTGTAGTCAGTCAGCCAGCCAGCTAATCAGTCTGCCAATCAGTCAGCTAGACAGCCAATTAGTCAGCTAGACAGCCAGTACAGTCAGTCAGTCAGCCAGCACACAGTCAGCCAGCCAGCCAGTAAACAGTCAGCCAGCACACAGTCAGCCAGCATGTGAGTCAGTCGGCTAGCCAGCCAACCAGTCAGCCAATCAGTCAGCTAGACACCTTACCATGGAAGAAGGAGAGACTGAGCTGGCAGACCAGAGGTACAACCTAATATAACCTCCCATCCACATCTCAATGGAACCCCCCCCCCACACACACCTGCGTCTGTGCTGTTGTTGCCATCCGTTACATTGTGGTATGTGATCAGCCAATGGCGTAGCAGAGAGAAACTGTAGAGGTTCATCCATTGGTCGTCTGAGAAGGCTTGGCTGACACACAGCACCGTGAAGAAATCACCACACACACAGCCGTCCAGCTCCACCACCGGCCCCGGCTACACACACACACACACACACACACACACACCATTTAGAAAAGACATTCAGAACATCCAGATGTTTCATTACAGTTCTGCATGTAAACATATGCAGTGATTTGATTGGTTTATTAGAGGTCACCTGACGTATTCGAGGGCCAGTGAAAAACCCTCCTGACGAAGCCACACCTCCCTGCTGAACGCTGGCGTAGCGCAGCCAATCGACAAGCCTCTTACTGAGCAGGGTCACATGATCTACACACACACACACACACACACACACACACACACACACTTTAGTCAGTTAGCAGACGTTCTTATCCAGAGAGACTTACAGTTACATTAACATGTTAAGACAACCACATATCACAGTAGTTAGTATATTCATATTCAGATAGCTAGGTGGACAACCACATATCACAGTAGTTAGTATATTCAGATAGCTAGGTGGACAACCACATATCACAGTAGTTAGTATATTCAGATAGCTAGGTGGACAACCACATATTACAGTAGTTAGTATATTCAGATAGCTAGCTGGGACAACCACATATCACAGTAGTTAGTATATTCAGATAGCTAGCTGAGACAACCACATATCACAGTAGTTAGTATATTCAGATAGCTAGGTGAGACAACCACATATCACAGTAGTTAGTATATTCAGATAGCTAGGTGGACAACCACATATTACAGTAGTTAGTATATTCAGATAGCTAGGTGAGACAACCACATATCACAGTAGTTAGTATATTCAGATAGCTAGGTGAGACAACCACATATCACAGTAGTTAGTATATTCAGATAGCTAGGTGGACAACCACATATCACAGTAGTTAGTATATTCATATATCTAGATGAGACAACCACATATCACAGTAGTTAGTATATTCATATTCAGATAGCTAGGTGGACAACCACATATCACAGTAGTTAGTATATTCAGATAGCTAGGTGAGACAACCACATATTACAGTAGTTAGTATATTCATATTCAGATAGCTAGGTGGGACAACCACATATCACAGTAGTTAGTATATTCAGATAGCTAGGTGAGACAACCACATATCACAGTAGTTAGTATATTCAGATAGCTAGGTGGACAACCACATATCACAGTAGTTAGTCTATTCAGATAGCTAGGTGAGACAACCACATATCACAGTAGTTAGTATATTCAGATAGCTAGGTGGACAACCACATATCACAGTAGTTAGTCTATTCAGATAGCTAGGTGAGACAACCACATATCACAGTAGTTAGTATATTCAGATAGCTAGGTGGACAACCACATATTACAGTAGTTAGTATATTCAGATAGCTAGGTGGACAACCACATATTACAGTAGTTAGTATATTCAGATAGCTAGGTGGACAATGTGGGAGAAATTAGGTACATATATGGATAAATATACTGTCCTATATAAAAGAGGGATGCATTTGCCATTCTGGTAAGGTACATTGTCTATTGTATAGGACAGGAAGCCAGAGTGGGGCCATGGGAGAGGGCAATACCTAGGGCAGCTGGACATACAAAGATCAGAGGTTATCTAAGGACGGGGGGTTCAGCCAAAGGACCAATTGATGGATTACAGACATCAATCACATCACAGGAGACAAGTCTGTTTGATCTTAGACAACCATATGAAGAGAAGGCGACCAGAACAGCTAGGCACCCTAAAGCTAAAGGAGATGAAAGACACCAAAAGGGACACATGGAGTTAATTACAGGGTATGAACACAGGCCACAGGAAAGGGGAATGTATAGTATTTTTAGTATAGCTGAGCATGCTAAAAACAGAAGAGACACATAGTCTGCTGACCCTAGATAACACACAAACAGGAGAACGCATTAAGCTGAGTGAAGGGTCAAAGCAAGGGTCTTGTCACCATTAGGATCTAATGGAAAGCAGATGGGGGCGTTATTGGGCTGAACAAGCAGGAAGCACGGATTGGGATGTAACTTAATTTGCATATGGGAGGGACTTATATGGTAGGTGTATAACTCAGAGCGAGGGCTCTGAAAAAGTGTGTGTGTTCCGCGGACCGCTCCGGCTTATGATACTGTTGTATTAAAAGTCTATATTGATTTTCACAAAGTTCTTGGTTGTGTCATATTTGAACCGATTTGCCACTACAACAACCACATATCACAGTAGTTAGTATATTCAGATAGCTAGGTGAGACAACCACATATTACAGTAGTTAGTATATTCAGATAGCTAGGTGGACAACCACATATCACAGTAGTTAGTATATTCAGATAGCTAGGTGGGACAACCACATATTACAGTAGTTAGTATATTCAGATAGCTAGGTGGACAACCACATATTACAGTAGTTAGTATATTCAGATAGCTAGGTGAGACGACCACATATCACAGTAGTTAGTATATTCAGATAGCTAGGTGAGACAACCACATATCACAGTAGTTAGTATATTCAGATAGCTAGGTGGACAACCACATATTACAGTAGTTAGTATATTCAGATAGCTAGGTGGGACAACCACATCTCACAGTAGTTAGTACAGTGCCTTGCGAAAGTATTCGGCCCCCTTGAACTTTGCGACCTTTTGCCACATTTCAGGCTTCAAACATAAAGATATAAAACTGTATTTTTTTGTGAAGAATCAACAAGTAGTTCCCCTTGCTCTGCAAGCACCGCGGCTTTTGTGGAGCGATGGGTAACGATGCTTCGTGGGTGACTGTTATTGATGTGTGCAGAGAGTCCCTGGTTCGCGCCCGGGTATGGGCGAGGGGACGGTTTAAAGTTATACTGTTACAGACAGACACACACAACAAGGGAGAATCACATAATCGCAAGCTCTTCTCACGCACAGATACACGCCTGTGTCCGTTTTACCTTCAGTAATGCTCTCTGGGCAGTAGGTGATGATGGTGTTGAGAAGAGGCAGAGTGTGAAGGTGAGAGAGTATGCCTGCTGGTCGTCCCTCCAAACTTCGAAGGAGGAGAGAGGAGAGAGCTGACAGGTCTTCTTTAGACCCTGCCTGAGACAGATAGAAAGAGACACAGAGACAGAGAGAAAGAGACAGAGAGAAAGAGAGAGAAAGAGACAGAGACAGAGAGAGAAAGAGACAGAAAGAGACAGAGAGAAAGAGACAGAGAGAGAGACAAAGAGACAGAGAGAAAGAGACAGAAAGAGACAGACAGAGAGACAGAGAGAAAGAGAGAGAGACAGAGACAGAGACAGAGAGACAGAGACAGAGAGACAGAGACAGAGAGACAGAGAGAAAGAGACAGAGACAGAGAGACAGAGAGAAAGAGAGAGAGACAGAGAGAAAGAGACAGAGAGAAAGAGACAGAGAGAAAGAGACAGAGAGAAAGAGACAGAGAGAAAGAGACAGAGACAGACAGAAAGAGACAGACAGAGACAGAGAGACAGAGACAGAGAGACAGAGACAGAGAGACAGAGACAGAGAGACAGAGACAGAGAGACAGAGACAGAGAGACAGAGAGAAAGAGACAGAGAGAAAGAGACAGAGAGAAAGAGACAGAGACAGACAGAAAGAGACAGACAGAGACATAGACAGAGAGTTTCAGGCTAGTGGCCAATCCTTCAAAAGGGCTTTATGTTTTGAGAGACCTCTACCCGAGGTATAACAAAGCCCAACCTTATATGAAACGGATGGTTGTGTAAAAAGCTCTGATATTGCTCAAATTAGGAATACAAGCAGTCAGTCGTCTGCCCTACATACACAAACAAACAGCATTAGAATATCTTAACGCATTTTGGACCTGTAAACACACAGATACAATATGCTAAAATATCAAATATGAATATTTATGATGAATGTAAACTTCACTTTATGGTAGCTGTTCAATACACAACTTTCTGAGTCAAATGTTCTCTCAGTCATTCCTGTATGGTCCTGCCTGGAAAGAATACATACAGTATCACCTGTTGTGTATGGAACGCCGACCGAAAATAATGAGTTAAGGGGGTGTGTCACAATATTTATCAATTTAACCACCATTACAGTCAAATATTTTGACACATCCATTTCATATATGGGAGATGTTAGACATATGGAAAAACATGGTTGGGGTTTGTTAAACCTCGGGTAACAACATTTTTAGGGACTTGCCACTAGCCTATTCAGTATGGATGTGTACCTGGTTGGGGTTTGTTATACCTCGGGTAACAACATTTTGGGGGACTTGCCACTAGCCTATTCAGTATGGATGTGTACCTGGTTGGGGTTTGTTATACCTCGGGTAACAACATTTTGGGGGACTTGCCACTAGCCTATTCAGTATGGATGTGTACCTGTGACAGCATTAAAGCAGCAGTATGACTGGGTAAAGGGCTGTGGTCATGTAGGGTGTAGATCTGCCCCGGACCAGAGGGGGGCAGTGTTTCTCTGAGTACTGCCGAGGTCAACACAGTCAGCTGCTCCACAGAGGAAGACACACAAAGCGACAGCAGACGCTGATGCAGCTCCATTGGCAGCCTGTGGACAACACAGGTTACCATGACAACACGCTACTGAGACCACCCAATACCATGGGGAAGGCAAGCGTGCAGGTTTTTGTTTCAGCCCAGCTATTAAACACATGAAAATTCAACTATGGTCTTCCATTCTTTACAGATATGACAGCCCAACACCTGCAACCCTCTCCAGGACCAGAGAGACACACAGTCTTACTGTACTAGGTGCTAGGGTTTAGGGTACCTCCTAGTGTACTAGGTGGAGGCCATGATCAGGTGTAGTCAGTTAGGGTTTAGGGTGTAGGGTGTAGGGTACCTCCTAGTGTACTTGGTTGAGGCCATGATCAGGTGTAGTCAGTTAGGGTTTAGGGTGTAGGGTACCTCCTAGTGTACTAGGTGGAGGCCATGATCATGTGTAGTCAGTTAGGGTTTAGGGTGTAGGGTACCTCCTAGTGTACTTGGTTGAGGCCATGATCAGGTGTAGTCAGTTAGGGTTTAGGGTGTAGGGTTTAGGGTACCTCCTAGTGTACTTGGTTGATGCCATGATCAGGTGTAGTCAGTCAGGGTGTAGGGTACCTCCTAGTGTACTTGGTGGAGGCCATGATCAGGTGTAGTCAGTTAGGGTTTAGGGTGTAGGGTTTAGGGTACCTCCTAGTGTACTAGGTGGAGGCCATGATCAGGTGTAGTCAGTTAGGGTTTAGGGTGTAGGGTACCTCCTAGTGTACTAGGTGGAGGCCATGATCAGGTGTAGTCATTTAGGGTTTAGGGTGTAGGGTACCTCCTAGTGTACTTGGTTGAGGCCATGATCAGGTGTAGTCAGTTAGGGTTTAGGGTGTAGGGTACCTCCTAGTGTACTTGGTTGAGGCCATGATCAGGTGTAGTCTCTGGAGTGAGTCGATGACATCATGGCCGTGTTCTTTACCCATCAGCTGCTTGGTGATCCTGCAGTAGAACTTCTGTAGCTCCTCCTCCCCGATCTCCCTGGAAACAACATCACAGCCGTCACCTTCATGCATCTACGGGTCAGTGGTGAACGACTCCAGAGAGGTGTACTACAAGGCAGGGTCAATGAGTTAGCCAGCTAACTTTGATTATCAGAAATACAGTGCCTTGCGAAAGTATTCGGCCCCCTTGAACTTTGCGACCTTTTGCCACATTTCAGGCTTCAAACATAAAGATATAAAACTGTATTTTTTTGTGAAGAATCAACAACAAGTGGGACACAATCATGAAGTGGAACGACATTTATTGGATATTTCAAACTTTTTTAACAAATCAAAAACTGAAAAATTGGGCGTGCAAAATTATTCAGCCCCTTTACTTTCAGTGCAGCAAACTCTCTCCAGAAGTTCAGTGAGGATCTCTGAATGATCCAATGTTGACCTAAATGACTAATGATGATAAATACAATCCACCTGTATGTAATCAAGTCTCCGTATAAATGCACCTGCACTGTGATAGTCTCAGAGGTCCGTTAAAAGCGCAGAGAGAAGAACAAGGAACACACCAGGCAGGTCCGAGATACTGTTGTGAAGAAGTTTAAAGCCGGATTTGGATACAAAAAGATTTCCCAAGCTTTAAACATCCCAAGGAGCACTGTGCAAGCGATAATATTGAAATGGAAGGAGTATCAGACCACTGCAAATCTACCAAGACCTGGCCGTCCCTCTAAACTTTCAGCTCATACAAGGAGAAGACTGATCAGAGATGCAGCCAAGAGGCCCATGATCACTCTGGATGAACTGCAGAGATCTACAGCTGAGGTGGGAGACTCTGTCCATAGGACAACAATCAGTCGTATATTGCACAAATCTGGCCTTTATGGAAGAGTGGCAAGAAGAAAGCCATTTCTTAAAGATATCCATAAAAAGTGTTGTTTAAAGTTTGCCATAAGCCACCTGGGAGACACACCAAACATGTGGAAGAAGGTGCTCTGGTCAGATGAAACCAAAATTGAACTTTTTGGCAACAATGCAAAACGTTATGTTTGGCGCTAAAGCAACACAGCTGAACACACCATCCCCACTGTCAAACATGGTGGTGGCAGCATCATGGTTTGGGCCTGCTTTTCTTCAGCAGGGGCAGGGAAGATGGTTAAAATTGATGGGAAGATGGATGGAGCCAAATACAGGACCATTCTGGAAGAAAACCTGATGGAGTCTGCAAAAGACCTGAGACTGGGACGGAGATTTGTCTTCCAACAAGACAATGATCCAAAACATAAAGCAAAATCTACAATGGAATGGTTCAAAAATAAACATATCCAGGTGTTAGAATGGCCAAGTCAAAGTCCAGACCTGAATCCAATCGAGAATCTGTGGAAAGAACTGAAAACTGCTGTTCACAAATGCTCTCCATCCAACCTCACTGAGCTCGAGCTGTTTTGCAAGGAGGAATGGGAAAAAATGTCAGTCTCTCGATGTGCAAAACTGATAGAGACATACCCCAAGCGACTTACAGCTGTAATCGCAGCAAAAGGTGGCGCTACAAAGTATTAACTTAAGGGGGCTGAATAATTTTGCACGCCGAATTTTTCAGTTTGTGATTTGTTAAAAAAGTTTGAAATATCCAATAAATGTCGTTCCACTTCATGATTGTGTCCCACTTGTTGTTGATTCTTCACAAAAAAATACAGTTTTATATCTTTATGTTTGAAGCCTGAAATGTGGCAAAAGGTCGCAAAGTTCAAGGGGGCCGAATACTTTCGCAAGGCACTGTAACTGTTTATTTTCTGATTTATTAAGAAACCTAAACTTGTTGGTTGTTGAGTCAATTAGACCACGCCCATTTCAAGCGAATCTTTTTTTTTTTTTTTATAATTTCAGAATAATTTGGCAAGTTAGCTGCGTAAAGGCGACTACAAGCTACTCTCTGTTGATCTACGTGCGTAAAGGCACATGGGTGCCTTCACACCAACGAGACGTGGTGTGATCATAGCAACATACAGGAACTCAAGTCCTTCTGTTCACCTGACTTAGAATTCCTCACAATCAAATGTCGACCGCATTATCTACCAAGAGAATTCTCTTCGATTATAATCACAGCGCGCATATATTCCCCCCCAAGCAGACACATTGATGGCTCTGAACGAACTTCATTTGACTCTATGTAAACTGGAAACCACATATCCCGAGGCTGCATTCAATTGTAGCTGGGGATTTTAACAAGGCTAATCTGAAAACAAGACTCCCTCAATTGTATCAGCATATTTATTTATTTATTTCACCTTTATTTAACCAGGTAGACCAGATCACCTTTATTTAACCAGGTAGATCAGTTCACCTTTATTTAACCAGGTAGACCAGATCACCTATATTTAACCAGGTAGACCAGATCACCTTTATTTAACCAGGTAGGCCAGATCACCTTTATTTAACCAGGTAGACCAGATCACCTTTATTTAACCAGGTAGACCAGATCACCTTTATTTAACCAGGTAGGCTAGTTGAGAACAAATTCTCATTTACAACTGCGACCTGGCCAAGATAAAGCATAGCAGTGTGAACAGACAGCAACACAGAGTTACACATGGAGTAAACAATAAACAAGTCAATAACACAGTAGCATTTTTTTTTTAAAGAGTCTATATACATTGTGTGCAAAAGGCATGAGGAGGTAGGCGAATAATTACAATTTAGCAGATTAACACTGGAGTGATAAATTATCAGATGGTCATGTACAGGTAGAGATACTGGTGTAGAGCAGAAAAGTAAATAAATAAAAACAGTATGGGGATGAGGTAGGTAAATTGGGTGGGTTATTTACCGATGGACTATGTACAGCTGCAGCGATCGGTTAGCTGCTGTTGGGGAATAATCAGAATTAGTTGGTAACATAGGTAAGATGTTTTATATTCATCATATGTTTGTAAGTTACTTCTCATCAGAATGTATTTGTATAATACTGTGGCGGGGTTGCAGTATCTGTTCTATGTCAAGACTAAGTTATTTGGGCCGGAGAGAGGGGAGAGGTCAAGCGTGTATCTCTTGGCTCCACAATGTCTGTGTGCCAGTCAGTGTGTCTTTGTGATCTTGTCAAGATAGGATGGATTTGATATATGCCTGTTGATATGGAGGATTGGTTTATGGTTCTGAGTTTGAGAAAATAACATAGTTTAGGAGACAAAGCTGAATGATAAATTATAGCCAATGCTGTCTGGCTATGTGTGTCTTTGCTATAAAGGATCTCAGTTGCAATGTGTAAGGGACTCTCAGAGAATTCATTTATAGACACTGAATTGATCTGAGAGTCACAGGGTTGTGATGGAGCTCATATAATTAAAGATGGACTTTGTGATAACTAACTCTGACTTGTGTGTGGTTTGCTCTCATGATTTGGTAAATACAGGAAATTTCCACGACACTGCTCAGATAGCAGATGTTTAAAGTTGGTGAGGGAGATAAAAGTCTCCAACTTCAGCGACTTTTGCAATTCGTTCCAGTCACAGGCAGCAGAGAACTGGAAGGAAAGGCGGCCAAATGAGGTGTTGGCTTTAGGGATGATCAGTGCGATACACTTGCTGGAGCGCGTGCTACGGGTGGGTGTTGCCATCGTGACCAGCATGGACTTGTAGATGACCTGGAGCCATTGGGTCTGGCGACGAATATGTAGCGAGGGCCAGCCGACTAGAGCATACAGGTCGCAGTGGTGGGTGGTATAAGGTGCTTTAGTAACAAAGCGGATGGCACTGTGATAAACTGCATCCAGTTTGCTGAGTAGAGTATTGGAAGCCATTTTGTAGATGACATCGCCGAAGTCGAGGATCGGTAGGATAGTCAGTTTTACTAGGGTAAGTTTGGCGGCATGAGTGAAGGAGGCTTTGTTGCGAAATAGAAATCCGATTCTAGATTTGATTTTGGATTGGAGATGTTTGATATGAGTCCGGAAGGAGAGTTTACAGTCTAGCCAGACACCTAGGTACTTATAGATGTCCACATATTCTAGGTCGGAACCATCCAAGGTGGTGATGCTAGTCGGGCGTGCGGGTGCAGGCTGAGAACGGATGAAAAGCATGCATTTGGTTTTACTAGCGTTTAAGAGCAGTTGGAGGCCATGAAAGGAGTGTTGTATGGCATTGAAGCTCGTTTGGAGGTTAGATAGCACAGTGTCCAAGGAAGGGCCAGAAGTATACAGAATGGTGTCGTCTGCGTAGAGGTGGATCAGGGAATCGCCCGCAGCAAGAGCAACATTATTGATATATACAGAGAAAAGAGTCGGCCCGAGATTTGAACCCTGTGGCACCCCCAGAGAGACTGCCAGAGGACCGGACAACATGCCCTCCGATTTGACACATTGAACTCTGTCTGCAAAGTAGTTGGAGAACTAGGCAAGGCAGTCATTAGAAAAACCGAGGCAACTGAGTCTGCCGATAAGAATATGATATTGTGAATATCATAAGAATATCAATTGTGCAACCAGGGCTGGTAAAACCCTGGATCATTGTTATTCTAACTTCCGCGACGCATATAAGGCCCTCCCCCGCCCTCCTTTTTGAAATACTGACCACGACTCCATTTTGTTGCTCCCAGCCTACAGACAGAAACTAAAACAGGAAGCTCCCGCGCTCAGGTCTGTTCAATGCTTGTCCGACCAATCTGATTCCACGCTTAAAGATTGCTTCGATCACGTGGACTGGGATATGTTCCACATTGCGTCAAACAACAACATTGACGAATACGCTGATTCGGTGAGCGAGTTTATTAGCAAGTGCATCGGTGATGTCGTACCCACAGTCTATTAAAGCATTCCCAAACCAGAAACCGTGGATTGATGGCAGCATTCGCGCGAAACTGAAACAGTGAACCATTGCTTTTAATCAGGGCAAGGTGACCGGAAACATGACCGAATACAAACAGTGTAGCTATTCCCTCCACAAGGCAATCAAACAAGCTAAGCGTCAGTATAGAGACAAAGTAGAGTCGCAATTCAACAGCTCAGACACGAGAGGAATGTGGCAGGGTCTACAAAAAGAAAACCATCCCGTCGCGGACCAGGATGTCTTGCTCCCAGACAGACTAAACAACTTTGCTCGCTTTGAGGACAATACAGTGCCACTGACATGGCCCGCTACCAAAACCTGCGGACTCTCCTTCACTGCAGCCGATGTGAATAAAACATGTAAACGTGTTAACCCTCGCAAGGCTGCAGGCCCAGATGGCATCCCCAGCCGCGTCCTCAGAGCATGCGCAGACCAGCTGGTTGGTGTGTTTACGGACATATTCAATCAATCCTTATCCCAGTCTGCTGTTCCCAAATGTTTCAAGAGAGCCACCATTGTTCATGTTCCCAAGAAAGCTAAGGTAACTAAGCTAAATGACTACCGTAGCTCTCACTTCCGTCATCATGAAGTGCTTCGAGAGACGAGTCAAGGACCATATCACCTCCACCCTACCGGACACCCTAGACCCACTCCCATTTGCTTACTGCCCCAACAGGTCCACAGACGACGCAATCGCAACCACACTGCACACTGCCCTAACCCATCTGGACAAGAGGAATACCTATGTGAGAATGCTGTTCATCGACTACAGCTCGGCATTTAACACCATAGTGCCCTCCAAGCTCGTCATTAAGCTCGAGACCCTGGGTCTCGACCCCGCCCTGTGCAACTGGGTACTGGACTTCCTGACGGGCCGCCCCCAGGTGGTGAGTGTAGGCAACAACATCTCCACCCCGCTGATCCTCAACACTGGGGCCCCACAAGGGTGCGTTCTGAGCCCTCTCCTGTACTCCCTGTTCACCCACGACTGCGTGGCCACGCACGCCTCCAACTCAATCATCAAGTTTGCGGACGACACAACAGTGGTAGGCTTGATTACCAACAACGACGAGACGGCCTACAGGGAGGAAGTGAGGGCCCTCGGAGTGTGGTGTCAGGAAAATAACCTCACACTCAACGTCAACAAAACAAATGAGATGATTGTGGACTTCAGGAAACAGCAGAGGGAACACCCCCCTATCCACATCGATGAAACAGTAGTGGAGAGGGTAGTAAGTTTTAAGTTCCTCGGCGTACACATCACAGACAAACTGAATTGGTCCACCCACACAGACAGCGTCGTGAAGAAGGCGCAGCAGCGCCTCTTCAACCTCAGGAGGTTGAAGAAATTGGCTTGTCACCAAAACACTCACAAACTTTTACAGACGCACAATCGAGAGCATCCTGTCGGGCTGCATCACCGCCTGGTACGGCAACTGCTCCACCCACAACCGTAAGGCTCTCCAGAGGGTAGTGAGGTCTGCACAACGCATCACAGGGGGCAAACTACCTGCCCTTCAGGACACCTACACCACCCGATGTCACAGGAAGGCCATAAAGATCATCAAGGACAACAACCAACCGAGCCACTGCCTGTTCACCCCGCTATCATCCAGAAGGCGAGGTCAGTACAAGTGCATCAAAGCTGGGACCGAGAGACTGAAAAACAGTTTCTATCTCAAGGCCATCAGACTGTTAAACAGCCACCACTAACATTGAGTGGCTGCTGCCAACACACTGACTCAACTCCAGCCACTTTAATTATGGGAATTGATGGGAAATTATGTAAAATATATCACTAGCCACTTTAAACAATGCTACCTAATATAATGTTTACATACCCTACATTATTCATCTCATATGTATAGAGGTACCATCTGGAGATCACCGTGATACAGTCTACAGCTCAATGGGGAGAGGTACCATCTGACGGCCTACCCAGGCCAAACCCGGACGACGCTGGGCCAATTGTGCGCCGCCCTTTGGGACACCCAATCACAGCCGGATGTGATACAGCCTGGATTCAAACCAGGGACTGTAGTGACGCCTCTTGCACTGAGATGCAGTTCCTTAGACCGCTCGGTAGACAAAATGTCACCTCATGTTTCAGCATGATAATGCACGGCCCCAAGTCGTAAGGATATGAACACAATTCCTGGCAGCTGAAAATGTCCCAGTTCTTCCATGGCCTGCATACTCATCAGAAATGTCACCCACTGAGCATGTTTGGGATGCTCTGGATCGACGTGTACGACAGCGTGTTCCAGTTCCCAGCAAAAATCCAGCAACTTCTCACAGCTCACTGGTCACCATAGCAGCACCCACTCGTAGCATGCGCTCCAGCAGGTATATCTCACTGGTCACCCCAAAGCCAACACCTCCTTTGGCCGTCTTTCCTTCCAGTTCTCTGCTGCCAATGACTGGAACGAATTGCAAAAATCTCTGAAGCTGGAGACTCTTACCTCCCTCACTAGCTTTAAGCACCAGCTGTCAGAGCAGCTCACAGATCACTGCACATGTACATAGCCCATCTGTAAACAGTTTACAGATAAACAGCCCATCTATCTACCTACCTCATCCCCATACTGTATTTATTTATCTTGCTCCTTTGCACCCCAGTATCTCTACTTGCACATTCATCTTCTGCACATCTACCATTCCAGTGTTTAATTGCTATATTGTATTTACTTCGCCACCATGGCCTATTTATTGCCTTAACTCCCTTATCTTACCTCATTTGCACTCACTGTATATAGACTTTGTTTTCTTTTGTTCTACTGTATTATTGACTGTATGTTTTGTTTATTCCATGTGTAACTCTGTGTTGTTGTATGTGTCGAACTGCTTTGCTTTATCTTGGCCAGGTCGCAGTTGCAAATGAGAACTTGTTCTCAACTAGCCACCTGGTTAAATAAAGGTGAAATAAATAAAATAAATAAACAGCCATTATTTTATTTGTTTTATGTAATATTGAAGAGTGGGACAACATTCCACAATCAACAGCCTGATCAACTCCATACGAAGGAGATGCGCTGCATGAGGACAATTGTGGTCACAACAGATACTGACTGACGGGTTCTCTTAATCACGCCCCTACCCCTTTTTTTCAAGTATCTGTTACCAACAGATCCATATCTGTATTCTCAGTCATGTGACATCTATTGATTAGGGCCTAAAATATTTTACTTAAATTGACTGATTTCCTTCTAGTAACTCACTAAAATCTTTGAAATGGTTGCGTTTATATTTTTGTTCAGTGTACCTTGCAACTCGGTTTGTTAGTTGCGCAGTGACAAGAGCAAGTTAACACCAAACAACATGACAGCAGCGGGGTACGACGGACAGAAGCAGGCGGAGAACAGTGTCCTTTCCCCGGCTTGACTCTGTTCTGAACACCGCTAACTGCCGGGTCTTACCTGGCTTGTTTGATCAAACTCTCTGTTCCTGCTGAATACATCGTAGCAGTCCAGACAAGTTGTCCGCTGGGGAAACATGTCCGACTGACAATCACGTGAATCCTCTACTAGTTCCGCGTTGTCAGCGGGCCTGCCCCGTTTACGCCGTGACGTATTTCATTACGCTTTATTTTTTAACCAGGCAAGTCAGAACAAATACTTATTTACAATGACGGCCGACCCCGGCCAACACCGGACGATGCCCTATGGTGACTCCCAATCATGGCCGGATGTGATACAGCCTGGATTTGATCCAGGGACTGTAATGATGCGTCTTGTACTGAGATGCAGTGGCTTAGACCGCTGCGCCACTCGGACATCTTCACGGACGTGATCACTGTTCCAGGGACATCAGCTTATAGAAAATCCAATATGGCTGCCAACGAATTACAAAAAATATATATATTATTTTGTATTATTATTATTTTATTAACACCAAATCAATACAAAAAGTACATGGGGAAAACAAGTATATATAAAGAATATACAAAGGATATTTGGGCTAAGGGGCGGGGCTGGGGGCGGGGCTAAGGGGTACAATATCACATTACAAAATGACCTTAAGGGGGCGTACACACATTTATCATCTAACAGCTTTTTTGACAACAGAGTATTTAATTGTCTTAAAATAATGTTCAATTTATTTTTGCAAGGTAATAAAATGTTTTGTTTGTAAATGTACATTTGTGAATATGAAATTTGGTCAAAAGAATAATGAAATTAATTACATAAAATAGTTTCAACTTCTTTCTATCCTCAGTAAAGAATCCAAGCAGTACATCTCTCCATAATAGTGTAAAATCTTCATAAATGTGTTTGATTATAAATCTACTGATGTCAGATTCCTTACATGAATTCAATGCCAAAAAAGATGCAACACTGTTTATTAAGCTGCTCTGACAGCTGGTGCTTAAAGTGAGGGAGATATAAGTCTCCAACTTCAGTGATTTTTGCAATTCGTTCCAGTCATTGGCAGCAGTGAACTGGAAGGAAAGGCGACCAAATGAGGAATTGGCTTTGGGGGTGACAGGTGAGGTATACCTGCTGGAGCTCGTGATACAGATGGGTGTTGCTATGGTGACCAGTGAGCTGAGGGGCTTTACCTAGCAAAAACGTATAGATGACCTGGAGCCAGTGGGTATGGCGACGAATATGTAACAAGGGCCAGCCGACGAGAGCATACAGGTCACAGTTGTGGGTAGTATATGGGGCTTTGGTGACAAAATGGATGGCACTGTGATAGACTGCATCCAATTTGCTGAGTAGAGTGTTGGAGGCTATTTTGTAAATGACATCGCTGAAGTCGAGGATCGGTAGGATGGTCAATATTGCTATTAAAATAGTACTCACTTAAAGGAATGGGTAATTGTTTACAAGTTGCCAGCTATCCCATAAAACGCGCAATTCAAATAAATAATCATACAAATTATGGATATTAAACATTTAGGTAGATATAAGTGTTTTATATAGGTTGACAGCTTAAATTCTTGTTAATCTAATTGGACTGTCCGATTTACAGTAGCTATTACAGCGAAAAGCATGCCAATGCGATTGTTTGAGGACGGCGCCCCACATCAAAATATTTTTCAACCGGCACAGGCTTCATAAATTCACAAATTGCGATTAAATATTCACTTATTTTTGAAAATCTTCCAACTATAATATTTCTTACGGAAAGAAGTATGTTCAATAGGAAACCTATTTTAGCAGGTGCGTCCTGTCTTCATTAGCATGCAAACACGAATTTCCAAGACTGTGTCCCTGTACTAAAACTGATATTTTTTTATTCATTTTGGAAGTTACAGGCCTGAAACCTTGAACATAGACTGCTGACACCCGGTGGAAGACATAGGAATTGCATCCTGGGAGCTAGAATTGAGTTTGCCCTTGTCATTGTAAGAGCATGGTCTCTCAAAAAAATATATTCTGGTTGGTTTTTCTTTGGATTTTCTCCTACCATATCTATTGTATTATATTATTCTACATTATCTTAATGCTTCTACAAACTTCAAAGTGTTTTCTTTCCAATGGTACCATATGAATATCCTGGCTCCAGGACCTGAGTAACAGGCAGTTTACTTTGGGCACGTCATTCAGGCGGAAACTGAGAAAAAGGGGCCTGGCACTAAGAAGTAAAAAAAAGCTGTGTTAGACAGGATTACCCTGCACATACTGACCAGCTCCAATAGACAGAAGGTGTTACATGGCAGACCAATCC